>NC_090745.1:124267731-124367731 GCF_036898095.1 Palaemon carinicauda | reverse complement strand
TAATATCCAAAAGAACCTAGAAATGGGACTCTGTGGTATTTTTAAAGCAGTTTATTATAAATATAATCTCATTGTCATATTTCTAAACTTTTGTTTTATCTGTCAGATTAGAACAAATTTTTTCTCAAATTACGGGTGTGACCAAATTGTGGAATGATCTTCCTAATTAGTCAATTAAATCAGTGAAACGTCAGAAGTTTAAACTTTTTGTAAATAATTTTCTGTTGAATAGGTCAACATAAGTCTTATTTTATAGTTTGTAGGTAGTAAGTTGGCCAGGGCACCAGCCACCCGTTGAGATACTACCACTGGAGAGTAATTGGGTCCTTTGACTGACCAGACAGTACGATGTTAGATCCTTCTCTCTGTTAATGGCTCAGTTTTTCCTTTGCCTACACTTACACCGAATAGTCTAGCCTATTCTTTACATATTCTCTGTCGTCATACACCTGACAACACTGAGATTACTAAACTTTTCTCTCAAGGGGTTAAGTATTGCAGTGTAATTGTTCAGTGGCTACTTCCCTCTTTGTAAGGGTAAAAGAGAGACCCTTGGCTTTGGTAAGAAGCTATTCTAGAAGTACACCCCAAAATCAAACTATCGTTCTCTAGTCTTCGATAGTGCCATAGTCTCTGTACCATGGTCGTCTTCTGCCTTGGAGTAGAGTTCTGTTGCTTGATGGTACATTCAGACACCCTATTCTATCTTATTTCTCATCCTCCTGTTTTTTTACATTTATAATTTATATATAAAAAGATGATTTTAATATTGTCATTTTTCTTAAAGTATGTTATTTTAACTTTTAATTACTTCTCTTGTAGTTGATTTATTTCCTTTTTTTCTCTTTTCTGCAATGGGTTATTTTCCTTGTTGGAGCCCTTGTGCTTATAGCATCCTGCTTTTCCAACTAGGGTTGTAGCTTAGCAAGTAACAACAACAACAACAACAACAACAACAATACGGCTGATCTATTTTAACATTGTTACCAGTGGCGCCTCGTGGCTACAATGAGTGGAGGTGCTGCTCCAGAATATTTTTATCCTTTGTTTTAATGTTGTGTAAAAGGAAAGAAAAATGGTTCAGAAACTATTCATAAACTTGATAAAATCTTAAAAAAATAAAAACAGACATTTTCTATGTAGTATGACTTGAATTGTCCTAGTTCAAGCATGGTCTCTCTATTTGAAAATAAATATATTCTTGTTTTAATTTGTTCAAAAAGATAGAAAATATTCTTCTTGATCTGGATGAGAACAGGAAACTTTTCTACATTGAAAGCACTGCAAATGCATTTAGTCTTTCAAAATTGATAATGCTTTTTAGAAAAGATTTTTATTCTTTCCAGTGTTGCAAAAGCAGCATTCTCCTTCTAATGTAGTCGTAGGAATCGTCAAGAAGATTTTTATCAGTTTTTAATTCCATTAAGAACATCACTAGATTGTTTTCCTAGATTAATTCAAGTTGCAGTATTCATGAATATCAGACCTTCAGTCGAATACTTTTAGTTCACTTTCAGGGGTTTCTCTGTCAATCACTACTTTCATCAGTGCACCAAGGTAGGAACTGAACTGCGGGAGCAACAGTGCTCTCTCTCCCCACATCCTCGCATGTAACTTCATATTTGTGCGTGCACATGACCGCCAAAAACCTCGCCACTGGAACTGTAAAGTGCTCAGTTCCATTAAAGGACTTATATTTTTTCATATATTGATGGATGACTACTAACATTAAGCTTAAGTAGTATGCAGTATATTGTGCAAGTATAAAGAAAGAATTAATGAAAAAATAATGGTGTTGAGTTTTACCTATAATCAAGGAAAAATGATAGGGGTTGTTGCAGTTCCACAGTGCTTATACCTGAGCCATCACTGGTTGTTACTTTTCTGAAAATATTTCATATTTTTTATTCATTATTTATACATGGCTTATTTGCTATTCTATGATTTCCTTTCTAACTGAGGTACTTTCCCTGTTGGGCAGTTAGCATTCTGTATTTTCAACTGGCATTGTAGCTTGGCTGCATTATTTTTTTTATCCAGGGTTGTAGCTTGGCTAGTGATAATAATAGGTGGGAAAAGACCCAATGTAATGGATAAGCTGATGTAGGCAGTTGAGCTGTGGCTGAAGAATACTGCAAAGTACCTTTCTTATTATCTCCAGTGTGCTGCTCAAGGCAGGACTGTTAATGATAGGAGATATTTTACATAAGTCTGATAGCAATAGTTTTCTTGGGAGATATAGTGATAATGTATGTGAGCTGTTTGATAAAACAGTCTGGTTAGGACTCTTAAAATGGTATAGCCATGGGTTTATGACTATGATCCAATATGAGAATATAAAATTGATAAAATCTCAATTGAACTTGTACTGTAGTTAAGAATATGGGGACTACAGTTATGACATTTTGTGGACATTGTCATAGAGCTCTATGACAGACATAGATATTTGAATATAATAGGTAGTAGGTTGGCCAGAGCACCAGCTGCCCATTGAGATACTACCACTTGAGAGTTATGGCATCTTTTGACTGGCCAGACAGTACTACATTAGATCCTTCTCTCTGGTTATGGTTCATTTTCCCTTTGCTTACACATACACTGAATATTCTAGCCTATTCTTTACATATTCTCCTCTGTCCTCATACACCTGACAACACTGAGATTACCAAAGAATTCTTCTTCACTCAAGGGGTTACTGTACTGTAATTGTTCAGTGGTCACTTTCCTCTTACTAAGGGTAGAAGATATTCTTTAGCTAGGGTAAGCAGTTCTTCTAGGAGAAGGGCACTCCAAAATCAAACCATTGTTCTCTAGTCTTGGGTAGTGCCATAGCCTCTTTACCATGGTCTTCCAATGTCTTGGGTTAGAGTTCTCTTGCTTGAGGGTACACTCTGGCATACTATTCTATCTAATTCTCTTCCTCTTGTTTTGTTAAAGTGTTTATAGTTTATATAGGAGATATTTATTTTAATCTTGTATTCTTCTTAAAATATTTTATTTTTCCCTTTTTCCTTTCCTCACTGGGGTATTTTCCGTGTTGGAGCCCCTGGGCATATAGCATCCTGCTTTTCCAACTAAGGTTGTAGCTTAGCAAGTAATAATAATAATAAGAGGAATATAAGATTAAGGTCTCAAGGAAAAGAATTACGTACAATACTTATATTCAAGGCTGATTGTAGGAAAGGTAATGTGCATGAAATTTGATAGAACAGGTTTGGGGATTATTTGTGGTAAGGACTGTCAAATACTTGCCATAATACAGAAAACTACTTATGATGATATTAATTATCTGTATTTTAATTATATTTTTTTACAGCTTTTCCTTGTAGATTATGGCACAGTTTTCACATGCGACTATTCAGATCTTCGACAGCTTCATGAAAAGTTCTTCACATTACCTGCTCAAGCAATCAAGGTTAGATGGGAGGTTCTTTTTTTGTGTTCAAAGACTAATTGTGAAATATATACAGTTGTGTATGGGCATTGTTCATGGGTTCCATTGTAAAGTTTTATTTTTTTAAAAGTTTTGTGCTACCCAAGAATATATAAGCTTAGCTAGAGGAGAGTTGTGTAAGTGTCAGTTTTTTAAAAAATGCCTGAAATTTTTTTAATTTTATAGCTTTAAACCACATAAAGAAATGAGTATAGTAGGGTACTGTTTATTGCAGTTGGTGCTGATGAGAAAAACTACAAATGTTACAAAAGAAATAAGAAAAAATTTTCTAATTTTCATCTGATTTTCATATAAGTGGACTAATCATTTTGTATTTCTCAAAAGGATGATATTTTCAGTAGTTTTAATTGAGCTAGCTTATTAATAAATTAATAATATTAATATTTGAATCTCAAAAAGAGTAAATATTGTAACAAATCACTTTTGCAGAATTGATTATGCAGTCATAATAATGAGGGAAAATTAGATCTGGTTTGGTGATTCTTCTATGTAGTTTCCTTGTAATCTTAAACTTTCAGTATAGGGGTTCAGCAATATGAATGCCGGGGGAGGTTCATAGGAATGAAGGGAATTTTTATGATGAAATTTGTTATTTCCTGACTTCTGGCATTCATATTATGCTCCCCATCTTCCCCCTGACTAATAATGCTGTGAGGCTGTTAAAAGAGTTTGGCTTTGGGATTGAAAAAGTAACAGTCATAGGTTACACAAGAGCTTTTTGGGCTCAAGCCATGTCGTCCTGATGGAAGGTTCCTTCAGTAGCTTCCTAGGGTATATTTAACTACAGTGGATATTCCCAGAGAATTAAACTAAAGGTTATCACAGAATTCTAACTTCGGGTTCGAGTATACTAAAGGTTTCCCTCTAGGATATCGTATATCAACAGGGGACGCATGTATTAACACGTCACATAGCTATATGCACCCCATATAGAGTTAACACTTCGATATGGAAAGGTGGCTGAGTAACTGAGGAGCCGTTCCAAAGTTACTCTCATCCTTGGCTACTTTTGGTACTCGAGACGTAAACAAACGGGCGCCATTGCTAAATGACGTCACGTCCGTCCTCATCCTTTCGCCTGTAGCTTCTACGCTAAGTCGGATTTTTCCCAAGTGACACTTTTATCTGCTTACATCGCCGTAATGTCGCAGCCTTAAGCCTCGCCTTCTTCTGGAAAGTTGAGTACCAGGTCCTAGTATTGTTTAAATAAGCTCTGGCCGTAAAGTAACTTCTATTTTTCTTAAAATATCGTGTTTTGTGGCGGAGCTGTGCCGATACCGGACGCGCCACGACAGCGTCGCTGTTCAAGTTACATGCCTTATTTAGTTAGCCAGAACAGCCTTCTCCAGTCCTTTAACTGATTTATATTATTAGTTATTTAGTCTTCATAGCTAGGAAATCATTATATCGTGTTTTAGCGCTCATTAGACTACGGTCGCTGTTCGACCCATACTAGATCGCTAGCTTAGCCCCTAGGCTTGACAGCCTAGTGCTCCTTTTTCATGCTTGATATATTAGTGTTCCTAAGTTAAGTTATGAAGATTTTGGCATTATTAAACATACTAGTTACTGTGATGTAAGTGTTTTCGCCTTCGGGGACCATACATTCGACTGAGTTGGTTTGTGTACCAACCCCCTCCTAACCTAATGTAGGAACCCTTGTATGCTCCCTATTCCCCTTGCCTACGGGTAATTCCCTCTGGGTAGCCTTGCTTTCCCTTCTCTATAAGGAAAATCTTGTCTACACCCAGAGTATTTATCGCTTCTCAGCCTACCCTAAGGGAATGAACCCCCCTTAGGGTCGCGTCTGAGACATAGGAAGGGCTCTGCCTTTCCCCAGTTGCACTTGGTTGGGTTAACCCTTCCTCCCTGCAACTAGCGATGTGTCTTTCAGACTTTCCTGGCCTAGGAGTTGGTCCTCCTAATCTAGGTTAAGCTATGGGGCAGACTCTGCCTTATTATAGTTTGGGACAGTACATTAGTACTGTACCTGATCTGGGCTACCTATCCTAGGTTAGGGAGCGTTCTCCCTTGCCTTGGTGGCCACTCTCATACAGTCTACCCATTTAAGAAAGACCCCTACTTCTCCCTCCCCACTCTATCCCTTTGGTGTAGGCCTGCCTACACACCCCTGTCCTTGGTCCTACAACTCCTTCCTTGGGTGGAGTGGTAGGGCTAGCCTTGTTCTTTTGCTGAGCTGGCCGCTCTGGTACACAGACCCTTCATAGCGTTCTATAAGGGTGGTTGCCGGCGGAGGATTCCCCCTCTTTGAATGCTCTCTATCCCTCCCTTGGGTTACCTCAGGCTCCCGGCCGTCTGCTGGCCCACTGCCGCCGGATGTTAGGAGTACCTACTCCTATCATGAGTGCACTCTCTCCGGGGGGATGCCGGAGGGCTATAGGATAATACCCCCCCCATCCCTCCTTACCTTTTTCTCTCTCTATCTTGGTGCCGGTCCCTTGCCGTCTCCTCTGCCGGCGATAACCGCCACTACCTCAGGTGACCTCTATTCATAAGATACCTCCCCCCTAAGACGTCAGCCTACCGAGTGCCGAAGGCTTCCGCCTTCCGTCGGCATACCGCCGACGTCCCCTTATATTTACCTAGCGACAGCCGGCCGACTTTCGGAGTCTGCCGCCCACATGCCGGCATTGATTGCCGGCAATCTAGGTATCCACCCTTTATATATTTATATATCTTATGAATTGAACTAAGGTTCACCATGCCGTCAGCTTCCGGCTGCCGGAGCCCGCCGCCTCTGCTGGCGATCCGCCACTGTGCCGGCGGTCGCCAATGTGGTATTGTCCATCTCGGTTGCTCAGTGTGTCTTCCTTGATGTTTTCCACCCTGCAGGACCGGCCGTCGGTCTGCCGGCGCCCCCTCATGAGACTCTAAGGGACATGTACCCCTTCCCTGGCTGCCGGCAACATGCCGGCAGTCAATATGATGCTGCCAAATAGCCTGGCCACCTCCATATAGGTATTGTTATACCAACTAATATAGTGGCTATGCTGTTTGATTGCACATTACAACATTTCCAGCATATTCTGTGCATCTCAGTGCAGTCGATTGCCGGAACCTACATTTTACTAAGGGGTTTATCCTATTTTCCCCTCTCCCCCAAGGCTCTGAGTGGTCTCAGATCCTTGTACACTCTGCGGACAATTCCTTTTTAAGAAGCCTAGCTTGACTCATCCATACGGATTTCCCTCATTTGAGACCCTCGGGTCCAAAGGAATTGTCTACGGATAAGGTTACGGTAACCGGCTGGGCGGGATTCACAAGTATGTGTCTATCTACTTCCTTTCCTGCTCATCAATCTTGAACATTAATATGCTATTATAGATGAAGTTATTCTTAATTCTAGAGTAATGTAAGTCATTCTTATGCCTTCCATGTACTCATGATCTCTTTCTTTTACAGGAGGAGTATATGAAGTGCGAAAGCAACTTCTGTGGAGTTAAGCGCCTGGACTTCTACGGGCACAAGGCATGCCGGACCCACGCCCCCTGCGGCGCCAAGAAAGGCGACCTTAAATTCTGGGACCCGCAGAACTGTTCAGTCTGCAAGAGTCTTCTTGACGAGGCGTTCAACGATCCTCCTACCACAGAGGTAAGGGACATCGCTAGAGAGAAGCTACGCAAATGGGTGCGTGGCTTCCAAAAGAACGTCACTGGACCGTATCTTCCCAATGAAGACTTGAGGGCTTTGCTTTTTCCAAAAGCATCCAAGGACTCGGTGGTCCCTCGAGAACAAATTCCCACCGTCCAAATAGTGGTGGAACCCGACATCGTCATGGCACAGTCCATGCGTGAGGGCCATCTTGATTCCGACAACTGGAACGTATGTCGGAGGTGTCTGAAGAGACGGAGAAGAACCTCATGGGCGAGGAGCTCGACTATTAGGAAGATCAGGTGGAATACCCCGACTCGGAGAACGAGGTCGCTCCAGCTCCCCCAGCAACTCCAGTGCCGTCCGAGGAACCTGTTCCTTCGACTTCTGCCACCCCGGACCCTCTTCCATCGGCCACTCAGGAGGTCTTCAAAATGCTTGAAGCCCTCATGGACAAGAAGCTGCGTGAGACCCAGGAACAATTCCGGACGACTCTTGTCGGCTTCAAACAACCGAATAAGATTTCGGTTAAGGACCTCCCCACCTGCTCGGAAGCTAACCCTTGGAGATACGCCAAGCATATGCCAATCACTACTGGCAAAATCTACATTAGTGAAAGGGTTGGCTCTATTCGGTTGGAAGAAGTGGAGTTCTTCCCGAACTTCGAGGCTTATTCGAACCGTTACGTCCGGCTCAGGTCTGAACCAGCCTCAAAAGAAGAGACCGAACTAAAGGAAGTGATAGTGTTTGATCTCGCGAAGGCCCAAGCTATGCTAGCTCAGGCAGTGAAGAGTTGGGGTTTCACAAACTCCAAGATGCCAGTGCTAGCAAGAAGCATCCAACCTTTGTTGCTCCAGCTACTGCGACTTTCCCCTTCATTGAAAAGGCCTTCCAAGCGGTCATGAAGGCTGTGGAGGAAGGGAAGCCTTGCCCTGCACTGGAGTAGTGCAGACCCTTCTCCCTTACTCTTCCTCCCGATGATAGGTACTGGAAAGACGTCCAGTAGACCTTCACGGTAGGAAAGCTAGAACCTGATGTGGCTGGTCATCAATTCAACAAGGACCTCCCACGACAGAACGATCATCTCCTTCGTAGGGAACAGGATACGAAGGAGAGACTTGCCGCTTCGCTGTCCCATCAGGTACAGCTAGAACTCATGGCCGGGGACACCAGAGTCCCGAACTTTTACATGGTCCTTGCTAAGTCGCACCTGGCGACTGTGACCAAGGATCTATACAGTTTCGCTAGGGCTCGCAGAGCCTGTAGGGAATTCGTATTCGCCAGTGCAACGGTGAAACACGAACCCCGGAGACTGATTTCCTCCAATATCTGGGGGTAAACATCTCTTCCCGTCTACCTTGGTGAAAGAGATAGTGGACAAAGCTGCTACGGAGATCAGGAACCTTCTCCATAAGGGGGGCATGTCCCGAAAGAGGAAGTCCTCTCAGGACGATGGCCCTCAGCCTAAGAGGAAATCCTCAAAACCCAGACCCCAGCAACGTCAACCTAGACGACAGTTTCCGGGCCCCGCTACTCCCCAAGTGGCTACGCAGCCACAACAGACCTTTCAATTGGTCCCCCAGCTGGTGGTGTCGCAGTCACCTGTCTTCACCCCTGCCTATGACCAACACTCAACTACTTTTCGTCCCAGAGGTAGGGGCTCAGGCAGAGGCTCCAGCAGAGATCCTTCTCGCCATCCCTCCAGAGGCAGAGGAGGAAGGGGAGCTAGCGGCCGAGGTGGCAAACCCTCGGGACACCAGAAGCAATGAAGTGCTTCCTGTGGGAGGAAGACTCCGCCAATTCCAGGATCGTTGGACCTTCGATCTTTGGGCACACAGCATCGTCAAGAAAGGACTGGGCTAGAGCTGGACTCAACCACCCCCAGCCTTCCAGCAATTCTTCCATCAGTCAACCCCCCTCCTGGAAGAATATGTCCTGGAACTCTTGAACAAGAAGGTGATCAGGAGGGTAAAGTCAACCAGGTTCCAAGGGAGACACTTTTGTGTTCCCAAGAAAGACTCAGACAAACTCAGAGTCATTCTAGACTTGTCCCCTCTCAACAAGTTCATAGCAATCAACAAATTCAAGATGCTGACTCTGCAACAAATAAGGACCCTTCTGCCTCACAGGGCCTACACGGTCTCCATAGACCTGGCGGATGCCTACTGGCACATTCCAATGAATCACTACGCTTCCTCCTACCTAGGATTTCTACTCCAAAGGAAAAGTTACACCTTCAGGGCCATGCCCTTCAGGCTCAACGTGGCTCCACGGATCTTCACCAAACTGGCAGACGCAATCGTCCAACAGCTACGTCTTCAGGGCGTCCAAGTGATGGCCTACCTAGACGACTGGCTAGTCTGGTCGACATCGCCCGAAGGTTGTCTGAGAGCCTGCAACAAAGTCACCCAGTTCCTAGAGCATCTGGGCTTCAAGATAAACGCAGAAAAATCTCGCCTCTCTCCAGCTCAGAAATTCCAATGGTTGGGAATCCATTGGGACCTTCAGTCACACCGCCTTTCCATTCCACAGAAGAAAAGGGAGGAAATAGGAGGGTCTGTCAGAAGGCTTTTAAAATCCAAACGGATCTCAAGACAACAACAGGAACAAGTTCTCGGCTCTCTACAGTTCGCCTCTGTGACAAGCCCAATGCTTCCCGCACAGCTAAAGGATGCCGCGGGAGTCTGGAGACGATTCGCATCCATCGCTCGAAGAGACCTCAAGAGACGGCTTCCAAACAGACTTCGCTTACTTTTAAAGCTGTGGTCCGAAGCAAAGGCCCTGAAAAGGTCCATCCCTCTTCAACACCCGCCTCCATTGATCAACATCCACACGGACGCTTCACTGGAGGGTTGGGAGGTCACTCCCACCAATAGCAGGTTCAAGGAACATGGTCTCCCCTATTCAAGACGTTTCACATCAACATCTTGGAGGCCATGGCGGTTCTTCTCACCCTGAAGAAACTCTCCCCGCCTCCCTCGATCCACATCCGTCTGACTCTGGACAACTCGGTGGTAGTCAGATGTCTTAATCGTCAGGGCTCAAGATCGCCCCAGATAAATCAGGTGCTTCTCTCGATCTTTCGTTTGGCAGAAAGGAAGAAATGGCAGCTGTCTGCAGTTCACCTACAAGGATTCCGCAACGTGACGGCGGACGCTCTATCAAGGACAAGCCCAATAGAGTCGGAATGGTCTCTAGACGCAAGAGCATTCTCCTTCATCTCTCACCAAGTCCTGGAACTTCATATCGATCTCTTCGCGACGAGCGACAACAATCAACTTCCTCGATATGTGGCCCCCTACAAGGACCCCAAGGCAGAAGCGGTGGACGCCATGTCCCTGGATTGGAACAGATGGTCCAAGATATACCTGTTCCCTCCTCCCAACCTTCTGCTGAAGGTCCTATCCAAACTGAGAACCTTCAAAGGGACAGCGGCCCTAGTGGCTCCCAAGTGGCCCCGGAGCAATTGGTATTCCCTGGTCCTGGAGCTGCAGCCCACGCTGATCCCTCTACCGGGCCCAGTCCTCTCTCAACAAGTACAGAAGTCGACTGTCTTCGCTTCATCACTGAAAGTCAGGGACCTTCATCTCATGATTTTCTCTCCTTAGCCGCAAAGAAAAGGTTTGGGATCTCGAAGAAAAGCTTAGACTTCCTCGAGGAGTACAAGACAGAGTCTACCAGAAGGCAGTACGAATCTTCCTGGAAAAAGTGGGTTTCCTTCGTCAAGGCAAAAAATCCTACGGAAATCACCATTGATTTTTGCATGTCCTTCTTCATTCACCTTCATGGACAAGGCTTAGCGGCCAACACGATTTCCACTTGTAAATCGGCCTTGACTAGAATACTCCTATACGCCTTCCAGATTGATCTGTCCAGTGATATCTTCAATAAACTGCCAAAGGCATGCGCTAGACTACGCCCAGCACCTCCACCAAAACCTATCTCCTGGTCCCTGGACAAGGTGCTCCATTTTGCTTCTAGCCTGGACAACAATTCGTGCCCTCTGAAAGACCTGACTCAAAAAGTTATCTTCCTTTTTGCTCTCGCCTCGGGAGCCCGAGTCAGTGAAATAGTGGCATTATCAAGAGAAGAGGGTCATATCCTGTTCGCCGAGACAGGAGATCTTACCCTCTTCCCCGATCCGACGTTTCTCGCTAAGAATGAACTACCCACCAAGAGATGGGGCCCTTGGAGAATCTGCCCCCTGAAGGAAGATGTCTCTCTGTGCCCAGTGGAGAGTCTTAAGGTCTATCTTCGAAGAACTTCAGACTTCGGTGGAGGACAACTCTTCAAAGGAGAAACATCGGGTAGCGACCTGTCACTGAAACAACTAGGAGCGAAAATCACCTACTTCATCCGCAGAGCGGATCCTGACAGTACACCCGCAGGTCACGATCCTAGAAAAGTCGCTTCTTCTCTGAATTTCTTCCAGAGTATGGATTCGAAAGCCTCAAGAGCTTTACAGGCTGGAAATCATCGCGTGTTTTCTTCAAGCACTACGCAAAACAAGTGCACGAAGTGAAACATTTCGTGGTAGCTGCAGGTAGTGTTATGAAACCTGCTGCTTAAATCTGCATGGAACAGTGAGTTACTTGGGACTCTACCGGTGCCTGTGTTGACCCTATTGTGATACATAGTGATTTAATGGACACTTCGTGTTTCTAATAGACTGTTCTTTACTAAGGTGAAATGTCATAGAATTTACATGAGTGCCACATGCCCTAGGGCATGGAGTGTTTTTCTTTGAATTTTAAAAGACTGGCGTTCCTCTGGGAACTTGTGTTTCTAAAAAGCAAACTTTTCTTTTCAGACTCGAGATCACCGTCTTTCATTTCTATGTACATTATTCTTTATTGCTGTAAATAAATTCTATAATCATTATTGTAATTACTTCCATAATGATCTGCAATCTTAAAGATAAAATGTCTATTTTATTTCCATGTGCGTCTCCTTTCGCTCCTATTCCTTAGTAAGAAATATACGATTGATATAGTTTCATTTACCTCTTAAATGATGATTTAAAAGAATAATATAAGTAATCATGTTATATACTCACTTATGCCTTGATAATATTCCTACTCGAATATTAACCTTTGTCCTGTCTCCGAGACCAGCATGATCTCTCCACCAGGTGAGTAGTAATTATGTTATATACTTACTTATGCTTGATAATATTCCTACTCGAATATTAACCTTTGTCTTGTCTCCGAGACCAGCATGATCTCTCCACCGGGTGAGTAGTTCTTCAACGATCGCTTCGAGATGTTCCTATTGTCCACCAGGATTTCTCTGCCAGGGAGGCAGGAAGCCAGTTCATCATAGAATCTCTGGTAAGGACATGTACTATAATACTGTTCGAAGCCCTTGGCACTTGGATTAAAGGGGAAAAAATCCACGATACATTAATTCTCTGGTACACTTCCATCAGGACAACATGGCTTGAGCCCAAAAAACGGATTTTGAGCGAAGCGAAAAATCTATTTTTGGGTGAGATAGCCATGTCGTCCTGATGGACCCTCCTGTCTATTCTAGTTCAGCCTTTCAGCCCCCTCCCTGACCTACTGTATCGCGGAGATTGGTAGAAGCTGAGCTCAGGATGAGGACGGACGTGACGTCATTTAGCAATGGCGCCCGTTTGTTTACGTCTCGAGTACCAAAAGTAGCCACGGATGAGAGTAACTTTGGAACGGCTCCTCAGTTACTCAGCCACCTTTCCATATCAAAGTGTTAACTCTATATGGGGGGCAGATAGCTATGTGGCGTGTTAATACATGCGTCCCCTGTTGATATACGGTATCCTAGAGGGAAACCTTTAGGGTACTCGCACCAGAAGTTAGAATTCTGTGATAACCTTTACTGTAGTTTAATTCTCTGGGAATATCCACTGTTGTTAAATATACCCTAGGAAGCTACTGAAGGAACCTTCCATTAGGACAACATGGCTATCCCACCCAAAAATAGATTTTTCGCTTCGCTCAAAATCCGTTTTTATTGCCATATACCACAGTATGATCTTGATACTCCACTAAAGGGGTAATGCTTTCACAGTGAAAGAAAATGGGAAATTTTTAGGTGTTAGGTTGAACGTCACTATTTAACAATCTTTGAGAAGAAAGTAATATGAATGTCAGGTGTGTATAGAAATAATAACATTGTTATTTTTTAAGACATTTTTATTAGTACAGTATTAAGACCTTTAACGTAATGTGTGTGGGTGAGGGTCAAGTGTATAGTACTTCATACGAACTAATACGGTCTCTCTCTCTCTCTCTCTCTCTCTCTCTCTCTCTCTCTCTCTCTCTCTCTCTCTCTCACAAATACTTAGGCCTCTCCAGTAAGAGATTTTTATTTTTCTCCTGGACAGTGCTTGTTATTCCTGCTTCTTTAATCCTTGATTTAGAAAAAGACTTCCTTCTAAAGGTGGTGGAACTACTTTCCAGCAGAGCACTTTCCATGAGTCATCTAATTTTCATTTCAATACTTCTACCCATAATTTTGGTACAGGCATTTTGAAAATACATTTGATGATTTTTTTTTTTTGGGGGGGGCAGTCATAAAAATTACATTCATAAATATTAGCATAGAATCAGGGAAACTGTTACAATCCCATCATTCTCCTTCTCAACTCTAAAATACTCACTTGCCTTTGGCTTGGGCATAAATACCAAAGTGACCAAGCAATCTGTTAAGAAAAAATTTCTAATAGCAGAAGACATCTATTTTTGAAAGGACTGAGATTTGTTTAAGAAATGAAAATTACTTTAACAATAGTTTTTTTTCTATTTCATGACCAATATCCACTAGCCTAGTGAAATTCCTCCTGATTAAATTTTTACTAGTATCCTCCTTTCTGTTATGTTCTGGTTCTATCATGAACTATTATAATACAAAGTTGACCTATTCTACCAGATGACTCAGTCACTCGCCGTCCAAAGGAAAAGGCATCCCTATTTACTTATGTGTTTGACAGCAATTTGAGTAATTCCTGTTTCCTTGATGCTAAACTAACTAGTTTAGCTTTCTGGTCTTGTGACCTTGGTGCTATTAGAGTTATCTTTCCTACTGATGAGTAATCCTGTAGGGGATAAGTACTGTCAGTACATCTCAAACGTTGTACTTTGGATTTTATTCAAGGACCTTTACAGCAGCCTTTTAGGCCCTAGCTGCTTTTTTTTTTTTAGCCTTCAACTATACTGTATCTCTGTTCCCATTAACTTTCTTCCATCTTAATGTCCAATATCTCATCTTTTACTCTATAGTACAACTTTGGGATTGCCTCCCCCAGTTATATTTGGGTGCTAAATGAACTCCTATGTCTCATATGCATAAATACAATTTAAAATTGATGAGTAAGAGGCATGGCTCATAATCTTTTTAGGAGATATGTCTAAACTACCTGAAAAAGTGATTTACAGTGCCAAGTTACTTGCCCTTACCATTTTTATTTCATAGCGAAGAACATTATTGATGTACTTTAAATCAAATATTTAACTAAGATATTGTAATAATAATATTAAATGTTGAAAGACAATAAGATAATCATTAAACAGCATGAACAATGATGATAATACACCTGTTTATAGGTTATTAATTTCTTAACTAATTTTGTAGATCTATGTTTAATATGTTGCATGATAGACCCTTATTAAAACTTGTCTTTTCTTACTTAGGCAGCATTAGATGAAATTGTTCCTCCTGATGGGAAAAAGTTGTGGCCTAAGCTAGCATCGAAGAGATTTTTGAACATGGTTAAAAACAAGGGACTTGTTGCTAAGGTCACTATGTTAAAGGTTGGTCTATGTGTACATCTAGTAAGAGCAAAATTCTGGCAGTTTAACAGTGTAGTCTTAAGGAGATTATCTTGAACCCTGCGTATTTCTTGCCAGAGTATTTTAGGCACTTAAATGTGATTGATACAATTTTTTTTTATTGATTATGCACACCATACTGGATTTTGATATAAATGCATGGTCTGTATGAAGTTATGTAAACTTGAAAGAAAAATTGGTGTTAATATTTGTTTCCACTTTGTTACTGTGGGAGAAAATAGTTTCTGATAATTTGTTTAAGCTTGAAACTTTTGCTTTTCCAGGAAAAAGTCTATATGGAGTTGTGGGACACTAGTGAAAAGGCTGATATAAATATAGCTGATGTCCTCATTGTAGAAGGATTAGCAGAGTCGAACAGACCCATAGATTGTGTAAACATGCTGTCTAA
This sequence comes from Palaemon carinicauda, assembly GCF_036898095.1. Taxonomy (NCBI): domain Eukaryota; kingdom Metazoa; phylum Arthropoda; class Malacostraca; order Decapoda; family Palaemonidae; genus Palaemon; species Palaemon carinicauda. Next base: position 124,352,448 of record NC_090745.1, on the reverse strand, counting down.
AAGATCGTCTTCTGATCAGAGTGAACCCCACACATCTAGTTACCAGAAGCCAAGAAAAGAAAACATAACACAAGAGACAGTGCCCGTACGCTTTCCTAAATGTGAGGTAGCCACTCCGGAGGAATCTAATAATTCCTTGAACCCCTTTCCCTCGGGTAGTGTTGTAGATGAGAGTGGTATTAGAAATTTGATGTGTGATAACAATGCTCCTTTTGGTACACTTGTGCCTGTCAATAAAAGCGGAATAAACTGTAACCAGAAAGAGTCACACTGTCCTAAGTTGGAAAGGGTAGACCTGGCATCTTATTGTAACTTTTCTAGCTTCACTCAATCAGATTTAATATTTAGTGATCCTCTCCTTCGTAAGGAAATATTTGATAAAGGTCAAGAAATTCAGCAGCTACATCTGCCATGTTCATTTCCTTATCACAGTGTAAAACAATATGAACCTGTTGCAACACAAGTTCTTCCTTCGAGTCTTATCAAGAGTGACAAGCAACATGATGAAATGCACATGTACCAACAAGATATGGATTTTCCCTCTCCCATAAATAGTCATGAATTGAGAGGAAGGTTACCTGATAGAACATCCTTGATTCCCTGCAAAAATGAAGAGTTGATTAGAGTTACTCCAAAAAGTAGTTCAGGACCAGCCCCTGTAAATGTATTGTCTCCTCAATCAACCAGTGTAAAGTATATTTCACCACCCCCAGGATTTGAACACTTGGGATTCGTACCTACATCTCTTTGTTCTTCCCAAGTACCAACTTCTGTACAAGAATCTGGATATATTGGCAGGTGAGTTTTAAAAAGTTTATTTAGTTTGAGTGGGATTTGTTTCCCTGCTGCAAGTATGGTTATACTGCACTTTTGTGAAGAGGATGTAAATATCTTCATTGCAATATTATTAGTTTCAAAGTTTATATGTAAAATCAAGACTTTGGATATATTTGTAGGTAAGTTATATAAAGTTTCTCTAATTTCAGTGGGATTTGGCTCCTTATTAAAAGTATGTTTGTACTGTATTGCACTATCTTGAAGAGTACTGTATGTAAATATCTTCAAGGCAACACAATTATTTTTCTAGTTTATTTGTTACATTATCATGGCTATATTTAGATAAAAGTCTCAATCTTTTCATTTGCTTGGTAGCAAATAAATTAAGAGATGCTTATTTTTTTAATCAGCACTAAATAATGGTAATGGTTATGGATCCTATCTTATTGAAAAAATAAGTCAAACTGTAATGAACTCATTATTGTTAAAACTATTTACTTTTGTGGATTTTGTCTAGGTTATAAAGAATCCTTTCAGTGCATGTTATATGTCATCATCATTGATTTTATGAAAGTCAGATTTTCCTCTTGTTGAGTTTCTGGTCAAATGAGTTCTCTACTATCTTATGCACTTTCTAGCTAAATTCTCATCTACTGTAGGTCTTAATTTATGCACCATATTCATAATTTTCTGGGTCTTTGTATTTGTTGTCACTTTGCTTCTTCTATACCCACTGCCTTTGTGACTACTATATGCGAAAAAGGATGAATTGATGTTAATTGTGAGAATACTGTATGGAACGAACCATTATGAGGCTGATGAGATCTGGAAAGGCAAAATCAAGCAGCTGATGCTACAAAGTTGCACATTTAAATGAGGTTTGAAGCAGAGTACTGGATGTTTCAGGAAAGGTAGAGCTGGGTGATTGATTTTACATTTAGTTGGTGCAACGAGAGAGCTGCTTTGCCAATTTTGCTAAAAAATATGCAAAAGCTCAGTTTTTATCCTAAACATAAAAATGCATGACAAAGTGCATAGTTAGTGGTTCCATCTATATCCTAATATTTTCTAAAGATGACTCATTTTTTTAGGATTTTGTTGACTCAAAGCAGGCTATATTGTAAATAGTGGATTTGCATAAAAAGATAAAAGGGATTTTGACGAAAGAAAAACCTATTTCTGGGCGAGGAACCTGTGTCGCTCCGTGAAATGCTCCTTATAGCACCATTTCTAAGGCGTAAATATTGCTAAATATACCAGAGAAAAAAAGATGCATGGAATGCCAGGAATAAACCCAGCTCGCTCACTCTAATGAGTGTCGGTATAGTAACTGGGGCGTGATAGAACCACGACCATAGGTCCCTCACCAGTTAGACCTCTCCTTCTTCAACATCCCCCGGAACTACGAGGTGACGATCTACACCCGACTGCTGCCTTCTACTACGACTATCCTCCCCTCACCCCTACCCCTCCCCACGCTCCCTCCCTCATTCCTCCTTAACACCAGCGAAGGTTCAGACGTGTTTTTCATAGCTCTGTGTTGTTTTGTGTTTTTGAAGATGTCCGACGTTTTGGAGATCCCTGATCCCAAGTTGAGTATTATATTTGTCTGTTTAGAATTTCTAGGTAGCGACACTCGTTAATTTAATAACCTTGTTGGTTTTTATCTCGTCTGCTTTGTTGACTTTCCCTTACAGGTGTGTATGCGGCCATTTTGGTGTCGCTTCATCGTGATCTCTTTGTTTTGTCTGACTTTCAATTAGTTCCTCATACTAATTGTAGTCTCATTATGTGTTCTGGACATCTAATTCAATGTTTTGGCATGATTTTGTCTTTTATTTAGGCTATTTGGACAGTGTTAGTTAGCCTACCTGGCCTTATTGAATAAATTTCGTTATTAGAAAATTATACTTTTGTAACCCAAATTTGAATCATATCTGCACTAGTCATGGTGAAACATGTATTAAAGTCTTGCAGCAATCCGTAGTAGTAAAATGAAGCATCAGTCAGACAGTTCCCATATTTATATAAAGATTTAAGCCTTTTTACCTGTGGATTGGATGGTTACATTTTTATACTAAATACCTTTTGAATAATTTTTATAAGAATTTAGTAAATCACAAAATAACATTTTGAAAAAGTAATTCCAGTTGTTTACTATTTAATTTTAGTTTAGTTTAATTTCTTTTGCAGCCATGTAAAGGAAGAAGAGACTGAGCACCGCACATTTCATAGTGTAGAGCTGGTGAAGACATCCGATTCTTACAGCTTCCATATATTAATGTTATATGGTACTCCATATGTGTTAGCAGCTGATATATCAAGGATATTGAAAAGCAATGAAAACCTTGATACTGCTCTTGATCAGAAAGGCTGGAAATTTCCAAGTATTTCAATCGGAAAATTTACAGATAAAGACCTGTATCATCAGCTGTTCAAGTTAGTAAAGATCTTGTGTTTGAAATGTTACTTTTTGAAGATGAAATTTATTTTCTCATGCAAACCTATTGCCCATAATTTAACCTATTCCATCGTTGGGAAATTTTCCTTGACACTTGTGTGTATGAATAAGAAAGTTGCTGTCAGCAGTCAGTTGGTGAGATCCATGGAGATTCAAGGGCTGATCAAACTGAAAGGTGGGAAATTGTATTATAGTAGTGGGTTTGTATGTAAAAACATCGGATCTTGATTGAAGATGCCTTACTTGATAGTTATACTGTTATAATGGTTTTTACAAGTGCATATTTTGATGTGATGCATTTTGCAATTCTGGAATTTGTAGGTAGGCCCTAAACATAAAGGGGACCATTTTTATGAATAGTACTTACCTGGCAGTTATATATATATAGCTGATATCTCTAAATCGGCAGAATTTTTCAAAACGAGGCAACCGCCTTGTGGTGGTTGGGAGGTAGGTGGTAACACCCGTCACAGGGTGGTCCAAGGAATCATTCCCGTGTCCAAGACTTCAGTTCATCTCTGCCGGCTGGATCGAAAACATCGTCGGTCCACCATTGAGAGTTTTTCGAATAATTTTCCCTTTTTCGCTTTTTTGGACTTCGTTTGGTGAAGTACACTGATTTAGGGTTTTGGCAATCGTGTTTTATTATTATTATTTACTTTGTTTATCATGAGTGATAACTTAATTTTCGTGTTTGTGCAAGTGATGTATGCAAGGTGAGGTTACCGAAAGTGTCGGTTGATCCTCACAGTTTGTATGCAGAGGTTTTGTTTGTGCACTATATTTTAGGTGCAAAGTTTTTAATCCTGATGACGGAAATACGTTCCGGCAACTCTATGACGTCACAGTCGTGTGACGTAATCTTCATGTATGTCTTGCAAATTCTCTTTACAGTATTTGTTTTATGCAAAGAATGGGAGGAATTCCACTTATATAAGTTTTTTTACTTTTAATGTAAATTTTTAAAGGAATATTTGTCCATTTGGTATTCGTTCTTTAAATCATCGATCTAATTTCATAGATTGAATAGAATTAGCGTAAGGTTAATTTACGCTGTTACTCGTTACTATCGGTGCAGTCCCAACATGCCTTGGTAGCGTTCTTTTCGATATGGGAATTAAAGTGTTAGCTATTATTCTCCAACAACAACACTATCTGGGAATTCTAGTTTTAGTAGCATTTTCATTTATATGTTCCTATTGTTTACATTTATATATATAGATACGTTATTGTTATATCTGTTCTTTTTATCATTACAACTCGCTTGTTTTTGAAAACCCTTTGAATTGATTGTGGATTACATTTGTTTTCCCTTTTTTCTGTTCATTTTAATCTTTAACGTATGACTTTCCCGGCGTTTGTATGTAACTACCGGGTAGGTATTTATGACATTTAATTTTACCGGTGGTTATATGTAACTACCGGGTGAGTGTCTTCAACATCTATTTTTAATCTCAACTCTTGCCCGGTGGTTTTTTCTTTTTGTGACCGCCGGGTAAGTATGTTTGAAAGTTTATTTTATTATGGAAATGTCAGTTTAATATTTTATAAAAATATTTTGTTACAGTTTATATAGCAAGTACTAGAGACGATTTTGCTTTCTCATTCAAGCCCGTGGCAGGAGAATAAGTTCTCTCACAACGGGCAGGACTAATTATGGTTTTTTGTGTAAGAGTTTAATAGTGCAAGTTTTCAGTGCTAAATTAGGCATTGGATTCTTTCAGCACAGGGACGTTGTTTTCCTAGCCTTAGACCTCTTCCAAGCTCCCCGGCCCATGGGAAAAGGAACGTTGATCAGCGAAAGGAAACGAGAGGCGTTAGCTCACGAGCAAACGCCCTCGCGAGCGTTCCTGTTAACGTTCCCAAGAATGCTCGCCCTTGCCATGGGAAAGCAAAGAGCGTTGAACGTTAAGATTCTTACACTGCTTTAGAGTTTTGCATTGCATCACTTTTGATTTTAATGGCAATACTTTGTCATAGATATTCGCTGCTAATATCAATGCTTACAAACCATCATTGACTCGGTTTTTGTCCCAGAGCGCCAGTTGGCCTTATGAACCCTCTGGTCGGAACCGAACGCGCCGAGCGGCATAATGAATATCATTTTGCCTTAACGCTTGGCGCTAAGTCTTTCAAGACAGGACGAATGCAGCCTCGTCTTTCAGGACTAATGCAGCCTCGTCTTTCAGGGCGAATGCAGCCTCGTCTTTCAGGACGAATGCTGCCTCGTCTTTCAGGACTAATGCAGCCTCGTCTTTCAGGGCGAATGCTGCCTCGTCTGTCAGGACGAATGCAGCCTCGTCTTTCAGGGCGAATGCAGCCTCGTCTTTCGGGGCGAATGCTGCCTCGTCTTTCAGGCTGCCTCGTCTTTCAGGACGAATGCAGCCTCGCCTTTCAGGGTGAATGCTGCCTCGTCTTTCAGGACGAATGCAGCCTCGTCTTTCAGGGCGAATGCAGCCTCGTCTTTCAGGGCGAATGGTGCCTCGTCTTTCAGGACTAATGCAGCTTCGTCTTTCAGGGCGAATGCTGCCTCGTCTTTCAGGACGAATGCAGCCTTGTCTTTCGGGGCGAATGCAGCCTCGTCTCTCAGGACGAATGCAGCCTCGTCTTTCAGGACGAATACAGCCTCGTCTTTCAGGGCGAGTGCAGCCTCGTCTTTCAGGGCAGCCTCGTCTTTCGGAGCGAGGGCAGCCTCGTCTTTCGGGGCGAGGGCAGCCTCGTCTTTCGGGGCGAGGGCAGCCTCGTCTTTCGGGGCGAGGGCAGCCTCGTCTTTCGGGGCGAGGGCAGCCTCGTCTTTCGGGGCGAGGGCAGCCTCGTCTTTCGGGGCGAGGGCAGCCTCGTCTTTCGGGGCGAGGGCAGCCTCGTCTTTCGGGGCGAGGGCAGCCTCGTCTTTCGGGGCGAGGGCAGCCTCGTCTTTAGGGGCGAGGGCAGCCTCGTCTTTAGGGGCGAGGGCAGCCTCGTCTTTCGGGACGAGGGCAGCCTCGTCTTTCGGGACGAGGGCAGCCTCGTCTTTCGGGACGAGGGCAGCCTCGTCTTTCGGGACGAGGGCAGCCTCGTCTTTCGGGACGTGGGCAGCCTCGTCTTTCGGGACGTGGGCAGCCTCGTCTTTCGGGACGAGGGCAGCCTCGTCTTTCGGGACGAGGGCAGCCTCGTCTTTCGGGACGAGGGCAGCCTCGTCTTTCGGGACGAGGGCAGCCTCGTCTTTCGGGACAAGGGCAGCCTCGTCTTTCAGGATGATAGGACGATCGCCACCTTGTCCTTTCAGGGTGACGCCACGTCTTATAAGATCTTTGTCAAGGATGACTTTAGTGATCACTTTTCTCCTGTTGAATTGTTTGAGGTTAACAGAAGGAGAGGATCCTAAGTTCTGTTGCTCCATGTTCCCCACCCTCTGAGTTTTCACGTGGTCATTAATGGAGCTTTAAGAATATATTAATTTTTGTTTCTTAAAACAGAAACCTTTGATAACTAACAACAGTAGGAGCCAGACTTTGCTACTTCTGGCGAGCCTGGGAGAGGAGAGGAGCAGACCTTTGGTCCGTGCTTTTACTAGGATGGATGCGAAATCTTTTTCCTAGTGAATCATCCTTTGTTAGTTACTCCGATAAGACTTTTCTACCTAACCGACTTTGCAACTTCAATGTCTCTCTTTTGGGAGAGGGAGTCTTTTGTCCGGTCCTGGACGTAAATGCTCTTTACGCCTTCGTTCAGAAGTCAAAGTTCTCCATGGAGACATCAAAATCTTTGAAGAAGAGGGGAGCAGACCTTTGGTCAGTACTTCTTCTGAAGGAGGATTACTTTTTCCTTTTATAGGGAAACCTCCTTTAGTTTTTAGCTACAACGATTCTCTCTCCCAGTTCTAGAGAGGAGTCTAAGTGGCAGGCTATGCAATCAAACTTTATCTGAGGTTTGTTTACAAGGAAGAACGGGTGTAGAATGGGTCCGTTTCGGGCGTGTGTTTTGGTCTCAGCTCCGCCCCTCTCATGTTCACGTAACTTTTGCTTTATGTAGCGGAATACTGCTCTCTGGAGAAATCAGAGCGTCCCTGTATCTGGATTTTTAGATAACGTTGAGCCTATCAAATAATTAGGTCTTCCTGTCAACAAGAAGAGTCTTCTGACACCAGGACGCTCAGCACCTTGTCTTTTAGAACGTTCAGCGTCTTGCTCTGTTAACCTCTTGGCTCCACGTCTTACAGGCTCCACGTCTTACAGGACTTTTGGCACCACGTCTTACAGGACTATCGGCGCCTCGTCTTACAGGACGATCGGCGACTCGTCTTTCAGGACGCTTGATGTCGAAGTTCTAGCATGAGGCATGACTTTGAACATGAGAATCTAGGACTTCGTGATGACACTAGTCGAATCGTGTGTCGAGATGAAGGACGCCTTCGTTCTGATTTCTTGGATCTAGAAAGGAGGTTTGTTCTAGGGCAAGAAACATCGGGGCAAACATGCTCAGCAGGAAGAGACTTGTTTTTCCCTCAGAATGGTCTCTCAACCCGCAAGTCTGTCAGTCTCTGGATGTTGTGGGGCAGACCTGTAACAGACCTTTTTAAATATTAAACTTAGCCGGTGAATATATAATAGCTGACGTCTCCGACGGCTCGACAGATTCCAAAAACTCGCGAGCGATCGCCGTGAAGGTTGCGGGTGTGACCACCAGCGCCGACTATCGGCCAGATACCGCATATACTTGTCGATTTCTCCAGTTCTTCTCTGTCGGTCTTGTCGACAAGTTGGTTCCGCTCGCTTTATGACCTCGAGTTTTCGACCGAATTGGTGAAGTACTTGGTTTTGGTTTTATTGCTTTCGCCATGTTGGATTATTCAATACTATCTTCAAAAGAAATGCTTTTGAAAGGAGAGGAAAAGTGTTTTGCCCTTGCTTTTTTTTTTAATCTCTGGTTTTTCCATAGAGAAAAAATGGCCGACCCTTCCCTCAGTGTACGGAAGTGTGTTAAAGGCTTTTAGTAATTATTTTATCACTTTATAAATTATTGTTGATATTTATAGATTTACCTCTATATATTTTATATTTTATATCTCACCCGCCTTTATTAGGCCTCTTCGATTAGCTTTCCATTTATACTAAACATCAAGATAAATTTTATGTTTTTGTTTATATGCGGCCTTTACCTATTCTTTGTAGGCGGTCCTAACTTGGAAAACGAAGTTAAACAACGTTGAGCCCATTCAACTTTTATTTTTGTTTAGTTTAAAACAGTTGCTCTGTAAGAGTGATGAGATGAATATTTTTTAGAAAATATTTTAAGAAATATATTCTTTGAATAGTTTTCGTGCTGTTTTTTCAAAGATGAACTAACGTTTGGTTTATTTATGCTACGCAGTTTGCGCTCTATCGTTACGATAGAGAAAGAGAGAATCACGGTTTCACTTTGCAGAAAGAGTGAATCGATTTTGACGTTTTGTTCATTCTTCTTTCAAACTGAAGTGTTTTAGATACTAATTTAAAGGAACTTGTTAATTTTCAATTTCTTAGTCCTTTCAGTTTTTTCCTTTAGTCAAATAACCTGTTATTGACGAAGGGTGAGTGGCCATTCTCTTGCGAGGGACAAGAGAGAGAGAGAGAAAGAGAGAACGATCCGATCTTTATTCTCGTCCCAAGTCTCTGTACAAGGAGTTTGGGAGCGAGTAACGTTCTCGATTCAGTTTTTTACTCTCGTCCCAAGTCTCTGTACGGGGAGAGAGGATAAAACGTTTTAGTTTTTATTCTCGTCCCAAGGCACTGTACGGTGAGAGATTGAAAACGTAGTCCTTAGTGAACATGTGTTTAGTCTCCTCCCCAGTCACTGATCTTTTTAACTTTATATATTTCCGTTTTATTCGATATATATGTATATGTTTATTGATTTTTGCATGTGTGTTTCATTTTGTACTAATGTGCTTACATTATACGACTCATTTCGCAATTCTAACCTTTTGATGTAAGAGAGAATTGCGTGCTTCAGGTAGAAATCAGTTTTATTCATGTCTAATGTGAAATTATTAAAAAATGCGTTATCAGTGAAGTAAGTGCAAAAAACATGTTCTGTGTTGCGGAGGGTTCGTTTGTTCGTGCTTGTCACTTGCCTAGTCCGAGACCTCTTTCAGGCTCCCCTGCACCAGGGAGAAGGAATGTCGTAGGACCTAAGGGAGTGAGGAGTGTAAACCAACGAACAGACGTTCCCTCAAAGGTATCAGACGTTGCTCGGCAAGCACGTCCTTGCCATAAGACAGGAGAGACGAAGTTTTTCCTCGTCTTCCGATGATTCGTCTCTTTAAAAGCCTGGGCGTAAAGTTACGAGACGGTTGAAACGTTTATTAGTTCCTTCAGAACAAGTTCAACGTCCTAGCTGTAGTCATAATAAGAGTCCCGTTCATAGCGATGACGTTCATGTACAGACGTTTCTGCCACAGACTCGACGTGACGTTGAGCGGTAGACACCGTAGACACAACGTGACATCGAGTGTCAATCACCGTAGTCTCGATATAGCATCGATCAGCAGTCACTGCTGTTTACTACGTGACGTTTGAACGTCAGCCACCGCAGTCACAGGTTGATCCGAAGTTAAGTGTTTTGCAAGATATGCTGTTAAAGCTTTCTTCTTCAATAGAAGCTTTCGATCCTGTTCCTGTGCGAAAGGATCCTTTGCTTTTTGTACGTCACGGTTCTGGGATACGTGATTCGGGTCTTCAACCTTCTAGACGAGCTTTGTTACGCCACGCTGACGTTATCTCTAGTGACAGCTTTGCTGTTAAGCGAGATGCGGAGCATAAATCTCGATGTAACTTTGATCGCTTTGAACGTCAGCCACCGCAGTCGCAGCGTGACGTTGAGATGCAGACACCGCAGACACGACGTGACGTTGAGCGGTAGACACCGTAGGCATGACGTGACGTCGAGGGTCAGTCATCGTAGTCACGATATAGCATCGAACAGCAGTCACCGCTGTTACTACGGGACGTTTGAACGTCAGTTACTTCTGTCACGATGTGTAGTAGAATAACATTCTCTGCGGTCACAACGTGACATCGACCCTCCAACTTTAACTTCTGTTCATATACAAGTTGATGTAGCCTGTCAGGCTTTTCCTTCACGTCGTTCTGAATATAAATCTCCTCGCAAGACTTTAGATTTATCAGATGATGTGCCTTCTGAAGAAGTTGATGACCCCCTTTCAACTAATGTACCTTTGGGGAGTCATTCAGAAGAGGAGTAACCTAGGGTGGTCCAACAATCCCTTGTATTTTAATTATGAATTTCTTTAGTGAAATTTTGTCCTATTCGTTTTGTAACGGCTGCTCCGCCGTCTAAGTTTACTCTTGGCATGACTTTCTTCGACTCCTACTTTTACGAAGTCAGTTCTCTCTTGTTCTTCCAAGAGGGCCATGCTCTTACTGGGAGACTGGTTGGAATCCAGGAGAAGTTTAGGAAAGTCTGCTTTTGCTTTTCCTCCTTCTTAATTAGCTTCTCGCTCGGGCATCTGGTGTGACACAGGAGAAGCTCGAGGAGAAGTTCTCGGCTTGGGAGTACCTGCCTCTGCCCAGGGAGACTTCTTAAGCCTTGTGGACTCTCCTCGTCGTCTAGCCATGAGACGCTCCAAGATTTTATGGTCGGCTTCAGAGCTAGACCATCTCCTGTTAGGAGTTTTTTCGAGCGTTTGAAGTTTTTATTTGTTGGATTGGTCCCTGGGAGCCTTAAGTAAGAAGGTCTCTCCAGCTGTCAATGTATTGCTGTACAATTATGTCATGCATGAACAAGGCTATCAGGGATGGCTCCAATGATCTGGCAGCCACGTTCACTGCAGGAACAAGGCTATCAGGGATGGCTCCAATGATCTGGCAGCCACGTTCACTGCAGGAGTACTTAAGATGTAAGTGCGCTCAATGTGTTCATTGTCAAGACAAACTTCACGATGAAGACTACCAAATCTGTCTTGGCAGCAGTAAGGGAAGGCGACTGGATGGTCTCTCTCGACCTTCAGGATGCATACTTCCACATCCCGATTCATCCAAACTTTCAACAACATCTGAGGTTTGTGGACGGGAAAGTAATGTACCAATTTCGAGCACTGTACTTCGGCCTCATTCCTGCTCCTCTTGTTTTTACAAGGCCCTTGCAAAATGTAGCAAGCTTTCTACATTTTTTGAGGATTCAGAGCCTCCCTTTATTTTGACAACTGGCTAATCAGGGCGTCGTCATTAAATCGCTGTCTGGAGAGCCTCTAATGGACATTAGACCTAACCAAGGAGCTAGGTCTCATAGTGAACGTAGAGAAATCGTAACTTACAGTACCCCATCCCAGACTATTCTTTATTTGGGAATGGAGTTACAGTGTCGGATTTTTCGGGCCTTTTCGTCTCCCACAAGAATGGAACAAGCTCTGTTAAAAGTCCTTCACTTGCAAGAGAAAAACAGTTGCTCTGTAAGAGTTTGAACTAGCCTCGTGGGAACTCTTTCATCGCTGGAGTAGTTTATCTCTCTGGGGAGACTCAACCTTTGCCCTCTCCAATTTCACCTAAACCATTGGAACAAGGAGAAGGGCTTAGAGAGTATCTCTTTCCCAATCTCCAACTCAGTCTAGACATGTCTGACTTGGTGGGACAGCAACATCAGACTTCGAGAAGGTCTTTCTCTTGCGATCAAGAACCCAAACCATGTGTTGTATTCAGATGCATCGGATTTGGGTTAGGGAGCTCCACTGGACAGTCTGGAATGCTCGGGTCTTTGGTCCACGGATCAGAAGGAACTCCATTTAAGGCAAGTAACATCCCTCCTTTGGCGAGATTTGTGCAAGGAAAAATGAATGTCTTGGCGGACTGCCTCAGCAGAAGAGGACAAGTCATCTCCATGGAGTGGACGTTGCACAAGACTGTGTGCGAGAAGCTATGGATGACATGGGGTCAACCCACCATAGATCTTTTTGCGACTTCACTGACAAAGAGGCTCTTGACTTACTGCTTTCCAGTTCCAGATCCAGAGGCAGCCCACATAGACGCTTTCCTGCTGGACTGGTCTCACCTGGACGTTTATGCCTTTCCACCTTTCAAGATCCTAAACAAGGTGCTGCAGAAGTTCACCTCTCACGAAGGGACCAGGTTGATGTTGGTTGCTCCACGCTGGCCCGCAAGAGAGTGGTTCACAGAGGTACTTCTATGGCTGGTAGACGTTCCAAGAAGTCTGCCGTTGCGGATGGATCTCTTGCGACAGCCTCACGTAAAGAGATTTCATCAAAGCCTCCCCACGCTTCGTCTAACTGCCCTCAGACTATCGAAAGACTCTCTTGAGCTCGAGGGTTTTCGAAGGAGGCAGCTAGAGCGATCACGAGGGCTAGAAGATCCTCTACCATCAGGATCTATCAGTCGAAATGGGAGGTATTTAGAGACTGGTGCAAGTCCTCCTCTATTTCCTCTTCCAAGTGCCTCTGTAGCGCAGATTGCGGATTTTCTGCTTTATCTGAGAAACGGTCGCTCCCTCTCTGCATCCACCATTAAAGGCTACAGAAGCATGTTAGCTTCTGTTTTCAGGCATAGGGGTTTGGATCTTTCTAATAACAAAGATCTCCAAGACCTGCTTAAGTCTTTCGAGACTTCCAAGGAGCGTCATATTTCGACTCCTGCTTGGAACTTGGACTTGGTCCTACGGTTCCTTATGTCAAACAGGTTTGAACCATTAAATTCAGCCTCCCTGAAGGATCTTACCCTCAAGACACTTTTTTTTGGTGTGCTTGGCTTCGGCTAAAAGGGTTAGTGAGATACATGCTTTTAGCAAGAACATCGGCTTCTCCACTAATAAAGCAGTATGCGCTCTTCAACTTGGTTTTTTTGGCCAAGAATGGACTTCCGTCTCGTCCTTGGCCTAAATCATTTGATATCCCCAGTCTTTCTGAGATTGTGGGGAATGAAGTTGAAAGAGTGCTGTGCCCCGTTAGAGCTCTTAAATTTTATTTATCCAGAGCTAAACCGCTACGAGGTTGTTCAGAGGCTTTATGGTGCTCCGTTAAAAAGCCCTCTTTGCCCATGTCTAAGAATGCGTGGTCTTATTTTATTAGACTTTTGATTCGGGAGGCACACTCTCATTTAAGTGAGAAGGATCGTATTTTACTTAAAGTCAAGGCTCATGAAGTCAGAGCGATAGCAACTTCAGTAGCGTTTAAGCAAAATAGATCCATTAAAAGTATTATGGACGCGACCTTTTGGAGAGGCAAGTCGGTATTCGCTTCATATTACTTGAAAGATGTCCAGACTCTATGAGGACTGCTACACACTGGGACCATTCGTAGCAGCGAGTGCAGTAGTGGGTGAAGGCTCTACCACTACATTCCCTTAATCCCAATATCCTTTTAATCTACTCTTGAAATTTTTAATCTTATTTTGGGTTGTACGGGAGACTAAGAAGTCTTTCGCAATCTTTTTGATTTGGCGGGTGGTCAAAATGTTGTTTCTTGAGAGCGCCCAGATTAAGGGTATTGATGAGGTCCTGTTATAGGGGTGTTCGCCCTGGATATAACAGCTCCTGGGAGTCTTTCAGCATCCTGAGAGGATGGCTGGGCTTCGTGAGGAAAGCAGACTAATGAGGCAAAGTAATCATCAGAGTCAGCTTCCTTACCAGGTACCTATACTTAAGTTGGTTTTTTATGAAATAATTGTCAAAAAACTCTTGAGCATATACGCCTTTATTGTATTAATACTGGTCTCTACCCACCACCATGGGTGTGAATCAGCTATTATATATTCACCGGCTAAGTTTAATATTTAAAAATGATATTTTGATTATAAAATAAATTTTTGAATATACTTACCCGGTGAATATATAAATTAAAGGCCCTTCCTTCCTCCCCGATAGAGACCCAGCGGACTGAGAAGAACTGGAGAAATTGACAAGTATATGCGGTATCTGGCCGATAGTCGGCGCTGGTGGTCACACCCGCAACCTTCACGGCGATCGCTCGCGAGTTTTTGGAATCTGTCGAGACGTCGGAGACGTCAGCTATTATATATTCACCGGGTAAGTATATTCAAAAAGTTATTTTATAATCAAAATATAATTTTTGCCTCCAACTGGAAGAAGAGGATCCCCTACATCTGCTCCCTAGTCCCGGACGAGGAAGCTGTAGCAGTGGACTCCTTCCTGATGGATTGGACGGGGGTGGACATGTTTGCGTTGCCCTCGTTCGAGATCATCAATCTGGTCTTCAGGAAATTCGCTCTCCTCGATTCGGGGCGAATGATCCTAGCGGCTCCATTCTGGCCTGCTAGGGAATGGTTTTCGGAAGTGATGGGCATGTTGATGGACTCCCCAAGAAGACTTCGGCAAGTCCAGATCTTCTCAAACAGCCCCACTTCGAGAGGTATCATCTTACCCCCCTTGCTGTCAACTGACTTCCTTCAGACTGACTAGAAGCTTGTCAGATCTCGAGGCTTTTCGGCACAAGCGACGAAATCTATCGCCAGAGCAAGGAGGATCTCTTCACAAAGAGTCTACCAATCTAGGTGGGAGACCTTTAGAGCTTGGTGCAGGCGGCACAAGTTTCCTCATCCACTACCTCTCTGACCCAGATTGCAGACTTCTTCTTGTACCACAGACAGGATGCTAAGCTGGCTGTATCTACCATCAATGGATACAGCAGTATGCTCTCCGCCGTCTTTAGGCATAGAGGCCTAGAGTTGTCCCAAAATCAAGGTTTGCAGGACCTCATTGGGTCTTTTCAGACGACGTAATAGGTACTCTTAAACCTGGATGTGGTGTTTAAGTTACTGTGCTCCAAGAAATTTGAACCTATCTCGCTACCCTCTCTTCGGGTTGTAGCGAAGAAAACCCTCTCCCTTATGACTCTAGCGAATGCCAAGAGGTCAGCGAAGTCCAGGCGATTGGGAAGAGGGTGAGCTTCAATTAGGATAGGGCAGTTTGTGCCTTAAGGTTCATCTTTCTTGTAAAGAGCGAGAACCCTTCGTAACCCTGTCCTACGACATTTGATGTCATTAACCTCACGAACCTAGTGGATCGAGAGAAGGAAAGACTCCTCTGCCCAGTTAGGTCCCTCAAAGTTTTTTGGCTCACACTATGAACGTGAGCTGTGCATCCAACTTGTTATGGTGTTCAGTGAAAGATCCGCCAAAAACCCCTGTCTAAGTATGCTTTGTCCTTTTTCCTGAGGGAGAAAATTAGGGAAGCCCACCTCTTATGTGAGGAGGAACACTTCGCCCTGTTGAAATTACGGGCTCACGAAGTGAGAGCCATTGCTACCTCTCTGGCATATCAGGAATATATGTTAGTTAGGCTATTCATGGATGCTATTTTCTGGAGGAGCAACTCTGTCTTCACTTCTCATTAACTTAGAGAGGTGAGAGTAGACTTTGGCAAGTGCTATACCTTGGGCCCATACATAGCTGCGGTTTCTGTATTAGGCAAAGGAGTTAACAACCCCACTCAACCTTGGTTTATATGCATGTATGAGGGTTTGTGTTTTTATGATAGTCTGAGGACTTCGTCTTGTGGTGTGGTTCCCTCAGTCTAGATAGATAGTTTATGTCTATGTTGCAGGGTTAGGTGGTTAGTTTTAGTAAGGTTGCAGTTTTTATTATATGGGGCGAAGGTAGTTTCTGAAGTCTAGTCAAGTTGTTGGTCTTATCCCTTTGACAGACTCGATTGAGTTTTTTGCAGCTTTGCAGGCTTACTCCTGGATAAATTCTCCTAAGGGAAAGCCACTCTAAAGGCTGTACCTTTGAATCAGCTACCTTAGCAGGCAAGGAATCAAGGTGTTTTTATCTCCTACAACTCTTTTGTTGTTTCCCCAACGATGTTTACTGTCTGTTTCCCTCCTCCAAATGTGTGAATCAGCTATATATATATAACTGCCAGGTAAGTACTATTCATAAAAATTGAGTTTTTATGATAAAACAAAGTTTTTCAATATTAAACTTACCCGATAATCATGTAGCTGTCAACTCCGTTGCCCGACAGAATTCTATGGAGGGATACGCCAGCTATCACAATACTAGAAGGGGGTGTACTTACCAGCGCCACCTGTGGCCAGGTACTCAAGTACTTCTTGTTGACACCTCCTCAATTATTCCTCTGTCGTGCTTCCGGCAAGACGTTCTGGGATACGCTTATGTTCTTGGAGTATTTTCACGACTTTGGTGAAGTATTTCTCTTTGATTTCGGCTGTCGCTTTACTGGAAACTTCTATATTAGCTTAGTTAGCTTTTGGAATTAATTTGATTAATTATGGTGACGAAGAGAGTATGAACTCTCTTTCACCTTTAAATGGCCGACCCTTCCCTTAGACGGAAGTGTTGGTGTCTAAGAGAGTATAGACTCTCTTTCTTAATTTTGCTTAACAAAAGTTATAGATTTATTTTATATCTCTCCGCCTCTTATAGGCCTCTTCGATTAACTTCCTTTTATTATAAACTTATTAAAATTAATTTTTATATTTGTTTATATTCGACCTTCCTAATAGTAGGCGGTCTTTTCTTGGTATCGAAGTTAATTAACATTGAGCCCGTCATTTTGGTTTTACCTGTTAACATATTATGCTATTTTAATGTCTTTGAAAGAATTTCTTTGATAGTCTCGTACTGTTTTCAAAGTTGAACTAACGTTTTGTTTTGTCTCTGCAGTTGTTGACGTTCAGAACGTTCAACTTGCGCTCTATCGTTACGATAGAGAAAGAATTTTCACGGTTTCACGTTGCAGTAAGAGTAACCGTGTCTAGCGTTTGTTCATTCTTTCTTAACTTAATGGTTTTAATCCTAATAAAGGAACTTTTCATTTTGGGAAATATTTCAGTTTTTTCCTTTAACAATAATATGTTTTAACGATATATATGATTGGGCTCTTCTCTCAGGTTCTAAGTCAAGAGAGAGAGAGAGAGAGAGAGATAGAGACGGAGGGAGAAAGAGGAGGATAAACGTTTCATTCAAGCGAGTAACGTTGTTATCGTTTTTGCTCTTCTCCCTAGTCTCTTTAGGGGAAGAAGGTAAACGTTTCTAGAGTGATCTAGTGTTTAGTCTCTTTCCAGCCACTGAATTATTTATCTTTCATTAGTTTTTTCTGTTACATTGTAATTCTGTTTTCGCAATTACTAACTTTTGAGAAAGGATAGAATTGCGTGTTTCAGGTACAAACCACTTAAAGTTTCGAGTTCAGTGAAATAAGTGCAAACAGAAAATCAAAGTGATAAGTGATTAGCGCAAAGTTCAGTGTTGTGCGTGAGGGTACTTCTGTGCGCGCCAGTCGTCCTCCCAGTCCGGGACCTCTTGCAAGCTCCCAAGCCCAGGGGAGAAGCAATGTCGAAGGGCAGAAGGGTTCAGCAGGCATTGATCGGCGCACAGAAGTATCCTCGGTGGTTGTGGGCGTGTCTTACCGAGACCGTCACTCCCACCCGCAGACGATTGAGCCCTTATTTTGCTCGTCTGCAGAAGAAATTTAGGGGAGAAAACGCTGGTCTCAGGTCTCAAGACCTCTTAAACGTAAAGTCCAGACCTATGCCAGACGTACGAAGTTAGAGTTCAACAACCCGGATGCAGTCATTGGGTTAGCTCTGACTCTCCTCAGTCATCAGTTGAATGCACTCCGCCTAAGAGGAGTAAGGTTCTGCCACAACAGAGCTCGACTGTTAAGGCTTTACCTCAGCCTACTGTAGTTTCTGCCGACCCCAAGTGGACTCTACTACAGTCCATGCAAGCACAGCTTTCGGACTTGATGCGTGAGTGTCGGGCTGAGAGTGTTGCGCCTCCGCCTCCGCCTACACTCCCCCCGCCTGCGCTCGCTCCGCCTGCGCTCTCTCCGCCTGATCGCAGTTCCACCTGCCAGGCGTACGATGTTGAGCCACGTTCTGAGTTTGCTGTTCCCAGTGGTGTTCAGCCTCCGCCTTCCTTAAGGCAACTTTTACAATGGGATCAGGAGGATTATACCTCTCTTCCTCCGCCTCCACTTGCTGCTCCACCAGTGATGCAACACTCGGTTGAGGTACATCAACCTCTCCCGTCCATGAGTCAGTCTCCTCAGCTCTCGCTGCAGCGAGCTCAACCCTCCTCAAGGCAAGCACCTCAACACCTTAGCCTTGCGCCTCAGGAGCCTCAACTTGCGAGATTTTTACTGCGTTCTGCGCAGCCACTACCTTTTCGCTCTCAGCTCACACCGCAGGAACCTCAACTCGTTCCTCTGGAACTTGCTACTGCGCATCCGCCAACCACTCAGCAAGCGCAACCCTTGAGTTCAGCCACTCATGCCAGGAGTCAGCCTCCTCCACCCATGAGCCTACCTTCTGCTGATCAGCCTTTGCAGACTGAGCCTCAGGTGTTCCCTCAACAGAGTCTTGAAGAGGAAACCACAACTATTGTTGTTCCAGCTCGTTCTGACTCTGCTGTTCAGCATACCTTACCTCCATTTTCAAACCTTATGATAATGGAGGTTATTTGTATTACTTATAAAAATATATTTGTATTCCTGGCAATATATTTTTAACAATATCGCAAAATATGGCAAAAATATGAATCATGAGTTATGAATGTAAGGTATATATTATGTTGATATTAAAACCCCATGCAAGCATGCATAAAGCACTCTAGCACTGGTCATGGAATTTCTGAGAAATGTTAAACGCCATGCACACGCTCTGCTTACCTTACATGCTCTGCTCACAGCATGCTCTGCATACTACATGCTCTGCATACAGCATGCTCTGCATTCAGCATGCTCTGCATACAACATGCTCTACATACAGCATGCTCTGCATACAGCATGCTCTGCATACAACATGCTCTGCACACAGCATGCTCTGCATTCAGCATGCTCTGCATACAACATGCTCTGCATACAGCATGCTCTGCATTCAGCATGCTCTGCATACAACATGCTCTACATACAGCATGCTCTGCATACAGCATACTCTGCATACAACATGCTCTGCATACCTTACCGCATGCTTCTCAGTCACACATCTTTGGTTGTTGCCAACTCACTAGACTGTCAAGCAGTTTCATAACGTTGCCTTCTAGTCTGCTGCTTTTGCACCAGTGAACCCTCACTGAGAGAACTTAGCTTTTCTAGGATATGGTCCCTGTAGATGAGAAAGTTCTTTTCTCCCTCCTTCTGATATTCCCTTGAGGACTCTGTCATTTGGAGGGAGCCTTTAGCTGCATAGCCTCCTATGGACTTTTATTTAAGCATAACATGCTTCCAGGGAAGGTAATGGTTCCACTTCAGTCGCTAATCCCGTCTGTTACCACACCTGCTCCCATAGACCTTGAGCTGTGTTACAAGACATGCAGTCCAAGCTTAGTCCTTGTTAGAGGATTTTTTGTTTACGGAGTCAATGTGTCACGGGGAAGACGTTCAACAACCAACAGAAGTGACTTGTTGTGACGCAGTGCGGCAACCTCAGCAACCCGATAAGGAGTTTGTCTGTACGACCCAGACAGTCTAGACAGATTCGGGTTGTCACTGTACTTCCTCGCTTGCCCATGATTGACAGTTCACAGACTGTGCAGCAGTACCATGATCTTGTGTCCGGCTCCGTCAGACGACTGGCTTTTAAGAGCTCCCACAAGTCGTCGCTGTCTGGAGATTTTCAAATGGACTATGGATCTGACCAAGGAACTGGGCCTCCTGGTCAATTTTGAGGAGTCTCAGCTCGTCCCATCCCAGACCATTGTCTCCTTGGGTATGGATCTTCAGAGTCGAGCTTTTCGGACTTTTCCGTCGGCCCCAAGGATCTTCCAAGCCCTAGAATGCATCCAGAGCATGCTGAGAAGGAACCGATGCTCAGTCAGGTAGTGGATGAGTCTAACAGGGACACTTTCATCGCTGGCCCTGTTCATCGTGTTAGGGAGACTCCACCTCCCCCCCCTTCAGTATCATCTAGCTGCTCACTGGATAAAGGACATGACGCTAGAGACGGTCTCAGTTCCTGTTTCCGAAGAGAGGAGGTCTTCTCTCGCGTGGTGTAAGAACAGCTTTCTTCTCAAGGAAGTCTACCTTTGGCTGTTCAGAAACACGACCGCCGTCTCCTCTCGGACGCATCAGACACGGGCTGGGGTGCGACTTTGGACGGACAAGAATGCTCGGGAACTTGGAATCAGGAGCAAAGGACACTTCACATCAATTGCAAGGAGTTGTTGGCGGTTATTCTGGCCTTGATAAACTTCAAGTCCCTCCAGCTTAACAAAGTGGTGGAGGTGGACTCTGACAACACCACAGCCCTGGCTATTTCATCTTCAAGCAGGGAGGGACTCTTTCGTGGAAGTTGTTCTAGATCGCAAGGGACCTACTCATCTGGTCTAAAGATCGAAAGCTAACTGGTAACGAGGTTCATTCAGGGCGGTATGAATGTCATGGCAGATCACCTCAGACGGAAGGGTCAGGTCATCCCCACAGAGTGGACCCTTCTCAAGAATGTTTGCAGCAGACTTTGGGCCCTGTGGGGTCAGCCAACCATAGATCTGTTCACTACCTCGATAACCTAGAGACTCCTGTTGTATTGTTCTCCGATTCCAGACCCAGCAGCAGTTCACGTGGATGCTTTTCTGCTGGATTGGTTCCATCTCGACCTGTATGCATTCCCGCCGTTCAAGATTGTCAACAGGGTACTTCAGAAGTTCTCCTCTCACAAAGGGACACGGCTGACGTTGGTTGGCTCCGCTCTGGCCCGCGAGAGAATGGTTCTTAGAGGTACTGCAATGGCTGGTCGACATTCCCAGGACTCTTCCTCTAGGAGTGAACCTTCTAAGTCTACCTCACGTAAAGAAGGTACACAAATCCTCCACGCTCTTCGTCTGACTGCCTTCAGACTTTCGAAAGACTCTCAAGAGCTAGGGGCTTTTCGAAGGAAGCAGCCAGAGCGATTGCCAAAGCAAGGAGAACATCCACTCTCAGTATCTATCAGTCTATAGGGGAAGTCTTCCGTAGCTGGTACAAGACCAATGCAGTTTCCTCAACCAGTACCACTGTAACCCAGATTGCTGACTTCCTGTTATATCTAAGGAAAGTAAGATCCCTTTCAGCTCCTACGATCAAGGGTTACAGAAGTATGTTGGCAGCGGTTTTCCGCCACAGAGGCTTGGATCTTTCCACCAACAAAGATCTACAGGACCTCCCTAGGTCTTTTGAGACCTCAAAGGAACGTCGGTTGTCCACTCCAGGCTGGAATCTAGACGTGGTCCTAAGGTTCCTTATGTCATCAAGATTTGAACCTCTCCAATCAGCCTCTTTTTAGGACCTCACATTAAAAACTCTTTTCCTCGTGTGCTTGACAACAGCTAAAAGAGTAAGTGAGATCCACGCCTTCAGCAGGATCATTGTTTTCACATCTGAAACGGCTACATGTTCCTTGCAGCTCGGTTTTTGCTAAACGAGCTTCCTTCACGTCCTTGGCCTAAGTCGTTCGAGATCCCAAGCCTGTCCAACTTGGTGGGGAATGATCTGAAGAGAGTACTTTGCCCAGTTAGAGCTCTTAGGTACTATCTAAAAAGGTCTTAACCTTTACAAGGACAATCAGAAGCCTTATAGTGTGCTATCAAGAAACCTTCTTTTCCAAGTTCTAAGAACTCAGTTTCTTACTATTCAGGCTTCTGATTAGAGAAACACATTCTCATCTGAAGGAAGAAGACCTTGCTTTGCTGAAGGTAAGGACACATGAAGTGGGAGCTGTGGCTACTTCAGTGGCCTTCAAACAGAGCCATTCTCTGCAGAGTGTTATGGATGCAACCTATTGGAGAAGCAAGTCAGTGTTCGCATCATTCTATCTCAAAGTTGTCCAGTCTCTTTACGAGTACTGCTACACCCTGGGACCATTCGTAGCAACGAATGCAGTAGTAGGCGAGGGCTCAGCCACTACATTCCCATAATCCCATAACCTTTTAACCTTTCTCTTGAATACTTTTTATGGGTTGTACGGTCGGCTAAGAAGCCTTCCACATCCTTGTTGATTTGGCGGGTGGTCAATTCTTTCTTGAGAAGCGCCGAGGTTAAAGGTTGTGATGAGGTCCTTTAGTATGGGTTGCAGCCCTGTATACTTTAGCACCTTTGAGTTGATTCAGCCTCCCAAGAGGAACGCTGCGCTCAGTAAGGAAGACGATCTTATTAAAGGCAGAGTAACGGTTCAAGTCGACTTCCTTACCAGGTACTTATTATTTCATTGTTATTGTGGATAACTGATTATATGAAATACGGGATACTTAGCTATCCTTTAATCTTGTACACTGGTTTTCACCCACCCCCCTGGGTGTGAATCAGCTACATGATTATCGGGTAAGTTTAATATTGAAAAATGTTATTTTTATTAGTAAAATAAATTTTTGAATATACTTACCCGATAATCATGATTTAATCGACCCTCCCTTCCTCCCCATAGAGAACCAGTGGACCGAGGAATAATTGAGGAGGTGTCAACAAGAAGTACTTGAGTACCTGGCCACAGGTGGCGCTGGTAAGTACACCCCCTTCTAGTATTGTGATAGCTGGCGTATCCCTCCATAGAATTCTGTCGGGCAACGGAGTTGACAGCTACATGATTATCGGGTAAGTATATTCAAAAATTTATTTTACTAATAAAAATAACATTTTATGAATACTTACCTGGCAGTTATATATATATATTCGAAGGCCCACCCACCTCCCCTCAGGAGACAGGTCGGGCATTGATGAACTGAAGTCTTGGACACGGGAATGATTCCTTGGACCACCCTGTGACGGGTGTTACCACCTACCTCCCAACCACCACAAGGCGGTTGCCTCGTTTTGAAAAAATTTGCTGATTTAGAGATATCAGCTATATATATATAACTGCCAGGTAAGTATTCATAAAACTTTGTTTTATCATAAAAACTCCATATTTTAGTTAAGAATTATATGGAATCACTGTAAGCTGTAGGATATGTTGAATTTTCAACTGTATGTTATACAGTACAGTACTGTAGTGGTTTTGAGGCATTATAGACCAGAAAAAGAAAACGCTTTATTCAACTATCTACACACATAATGTACATACAATTGCATACATCTACTCATAATAAACAAACTGACTTAAATACGCATTTAAAAGATCTGCAATTACACCTTCAAAATTTCACGTATATTAGAGCGAAAATCCACAATCCTCTTTCCATGAACTTGGTACTAAATTTTACATATAAGTATAAAAAAATGCTAACATCTAACACCAAAATATATAAATGTGTGTCTTAACACCAGAAGATTGCGGTTGTTTTTATTACTCTTATAAATATTCCATATACTGTATAAACAATCCATTTTTCAATATTAAACTTACCCGATAATCATGTAGCTGTCAACTCCGTTGCCCGACAGAATTCTATGGAGGGATACGCCAGCTATCACAATACTAGAAGGGGGTGTACTTACCAGCGCCACCTGTGGCCAGGTACTCAAGTACTTCTTGTTGACACCTCCTCAATTATTCCTCTGTCGTGCTTCCGGCAAGACGTTCTGGGATACGCTTATGTTCTTGGAGTATTTTCACGACTTTGGTGAAGTATTTCTCTTTGATTTCGGCTGTCGCTTTACTGGAAACTTCTATATTAGCTTAGTTAGCTTTTGGAATTAATTTGATTAATTATGGTGACGAAGAGAGTATGAACTCTCTTTCACCTTTAAATGGCCGACCCTTCCCTTAGACGGAAGTGTTGGTGTCTAAGAGAGTATAGACTCTCTTTCTTAATTTTGCTTAACAAAAGTTATAGATTTATTTTATATCTCTCCGCCTCTTATAGGCCTCTTCGATCAACTTCCTTTTATTATAAACTTATTAAAATTAATTTTTATATTTGTTTATATTCGACCTTCCTAATAGTAGGCGGTCTTTTCTTGGTATCGAAGTTAATTAACATTGAGCCCGTCATTTTGGTTTTACCTGTTAACATATTATGCTATTTTAATGTCTTTGAAAGAATTTCTTTGATAGTCTCGTACTGTTTTCAAAGTTGAACTAACGTTTTGTTTTGTCTCTGCAGTTGTTGACGTTCAGAACGTTCAACTTGCGCTCTATCGTTACGATAGAGAAAGAATTTTCACGGTTTCACGTTGCAGTAAGAGTAACCGTGTCTAGCGTTTGTTCATTCTTTCTTAACTTAATGGTTTTAATCCTAATAAAGGAACTTTTCATTTTGGGAAATATTTCAGTTTTTTCCTTTAACAATAATATGTTTTAACGATATATATGATTGGGCTCTTCTCTCAGGTTCTAAGTCAAGAGAGAGAGAGAGAGAGAGAGATAGAGACGGAGGGAGAAAGAGGAGGATAAACGTTTCATTCAAGCGAGTAACGTTGTTATCGTTTTTGCTCTTCTCCCTAGTCTCTTTAGGGGAAGAAGGTAAACGTTTCTAGAGTGATCTAGTGTTTAGTCTCTTTCCAGCCACTGAATTATTTATCTTTCATTAGTTTTTTCTGTTACATTGTAATTCTGTTTTCGCAATTACTAACTTTTGAGAAAGGATAGAATTGCGTGTTTCAGGTACAAACCACTTAAAGTTTCGAGTTCAGTGAAATAAGTGCAAACAGAAAATCAAAGTGATAAGTGATTAGCGCAAAGTTCAGTGTTGTGCGTGAGGGTACTTCTGTGCGCGCCAGTCGTCCTCCCAGTCCGGGACCTCTTGCAAGCTCCCAAGCCCAGGGGAGAAGCAATGTCGAAGGGCAGAAGGGTTCAGCAGGCCTTGATCGGCGCACAGAAGTATCCTCGGTGGTTGTGGGCGTGTCTTACCGAGACCGTCACTCCCACCCGCAGACGATTGAGCCCTTATTTTGCTCGTCTGCAGAAGAAATTTAGGGGAGAAAACGCTGGTCTCAGGTCTCAAGACCTCTTAAACGTAAAGTCCAGACCTATGCCAGACGTACGAAGTTAGAGTTCAACAACCCGGATGCAGTCATTGGGTTAGCTCTGACTCTCCTCAGTCATCAGTTGAATGCACTCCGCCTAAGAGGAGTAAGGTTCTGCCACAACAGAGCTCGACTGTTAAGGCTTTACCTCAGCCTACTGTAGTTTCTGCCGACCCCAAGTGGACTCTACTACAGTCCATGCAAGCACAGCTTTCGGACTTGATGCGTGAGTGTCGGGCTGAGAGTGTTGCGCCTCCGCCTCCGCCTACACTCCCCCCGCCTGCGCTCGCTCCGCCTGCGCTCTCTCCGCCTGATCGCAGTTCCACCTGCCAGGCGTACGATGTTGAGCCACGTTCTGAGTTTGCTGTTCCCAGTGGTGTTCAGCCTCTGCCTTCCTTAAGGCAACTTTTACAATGGGATCAGGAGGATTATACCTCTCTTCCTCCGCCTCCACTTGCTGCTCCACCAGTGATGCAACACTCGGTTGAGGTACATCAACCTCTCCCGTCCATGAGTCAGTCTCCTCAGCTCTCGCTGCAGCGAGCTCAACCCTCCTCAAGGCAAGCACCTCAACACCTTAGCCTTGCGCCTCAGGAGCCTCAACTTGCGAGATTTTTACTGCGTTCTGCGCAGCCACTACCTTTTCGCTCTCAGCTCACACCGCAGGAACCTCAACTCGTTCCTCTGGAACTTGCTACTGCGCATCCGCCAACCACTCAGCAAGCGCAACCCTTGAGTTCAGCCACTCATGCCAGGAGTCAGCCTCCTCCACCCATGAGCCTACCTTCTGCTGATCAGCCTTTGCAGACTGAGCCTCAGGTGTTCCCTCAACAGAGTCTTGAAGAGGAAACCACAACTATTGTTGTTCCAGCTCGTTCTGACTCTGCTGTTCAGCATACCTTACCTCCATTTTCAAACCTTATGATAATGGAGGTTATTTGTATTACTTATAAAAATATATTTGTATTCCTGGCAATATATTTTTAACAATATCGCAAAATATGGCAAAAATATGAATCATGAGTTATGAATGTAAGGTATATATTATGTTGATATTAAAACCCCATGCAAGCATGCATAAAGCACTCTAGCACTGGTCATGGAATTTCTGAGAAATGTTAAACGCCATGCACACGCTCTGCTTACCTTACATGCTCTGCTCACAGCATGCTCTGCATACTACATGCTCTGCATACAGCATGCTCTGCATTCAGCATGCTCTGCATACAACATGCTCTACATACAGCATGCTCTGCATACAGCATGCTCTGCATACAACATGCTCTGCACACAGCATGCTCTGCATTCAGCATGCTCTGCATACAACATGCTCTGCATACAGCATGCTCTGCATTCAGCATGCTCTGCGTACAACATGCTCTACATACAGCATGCTCTGCATACAGCATACTCTGCATACAACATGCTCTGCATACCTTACCGCATGCTTCTCAGTCACACATCTTTGGTTGTTGCCAACTCACTAGACTGTCAAGCAGTTTCATAACGTTGCCTTCTAGTCTGCTGCTTTTGCACCAGTGAACCCTCACTGAGAGAACTTAGCTTTTCTAGGATATGGTCCCTGTAGATGAGAAAGTTCTTTTCTCCCTCCTTCTGATATTCCCTTGAGGACTCTGTCATTTGGAGGGAGCCTTTAGCTGCATAGCCTCCTATGGACTTTTATTTAAGCATAACATGCTTCCAGGGAAGGTAATGGTTCCACTTCAGTCGCTAATCCCGTCTGTTACCACACCTGCTCCCATAGACCTTGAGCTGTGTTACAAGACATGCAGTCCAAGCTTAGTCCTTGTTAGAGGATTTTTTGTTTACGGAGTCAATGTGTCACGGGGAAGACGTTCAACAACCAACAGAAGTGACTTGTTGTGACGCAGTGCGGCAACCTCAGCAACCCGATAAGGAGTTTGTCTGTACGACCCAGACAGTCTAGACAGATTCGGGTTGTCACTGTACTTCCTCGCTTGCCCATGATTGACAGTTCACAGACTGTGCAGCAGTACCATGATCTTGTGTCCGGCTCCGTCAGACGACTGGCTTTTAAGAGCTCCCACAAGTCGTCGCTGTCTGGAGATTTTCAAATGGACTATGGATCTGACCAAGGAACTGGGCCTCCTGGTCAATTTTGAGGAGTCTCAGCTCGTCCCATCCCAGACCATTGTCTCCTTGGGTATGGATCTTCAGAGTCGAGCTTTTCGGACTTTTCCGTCGGCCCCAAGGATCTTCCAAGCCCTAGAATGCATCCAGAGCATGCTGAGAAGGAACCGATGCTCAGTCAGGTAGTGGATGAGTCTAACAGGGACACTTTCATCGCTGGCCCTGTTCATCGTGTTAGGGAGACTCCACCTCCCCCCCCTTCAGTATCATCTAGCTGCTCACTGGATAAAGGACATGACGCTAGAGACGGTCTCAGTTCCTGTTTCCGAAGAGAGGAGGTCTTCTCTCGCGTGGTGTAAGAACAGCTTTCTTCTCAAGGAAGTCTACCTTTGGCTGTTCAGAAACACGACCGCCGTCTCCTCTCGGACGCATCAGACACGGGCTGGGGTGCGACTTTGGACGGACAAGAATGCTCGGGAACTTGGAATCAGGAGCAAAGGACACTTCACATCAATTGCAAGGAGTTGTTGGCGGTTATTCTGGCCTTGATAAACTTCAAGTCCCTCCAGCTTAACAAAGTGGTGGAGGTGGACTCTGACAACACCACAGCCCTGGCTATTTCATCTTCAAGCAGGGAGGGACTCTTTCGTGGAAGTTGTTCTAGATCGCAAGGGACCTACTCATCTGGTCTAAAGATCGAAAGCTAACTGGTAACGAGGTTCATTCAGGGCGGTATGAATGTCATGGCAGATCACCTCAGACGGAAGGGTCAGGTCATCCCCACAGAGTGGACCCTTCTCAAGAATGTTTGCAGCAGACTTTGGGCCCTGTGGGGTCAGCCAACCATAGATCTGTTCACTACCTCGATAACCTAGAGACTCCTGTTGTATTGTTCTCCGATTCCAGACCCAGCAGCAGTTCACGTGGATGCTTTTCTGCTGGATTGGTTCCATCTCGACCTGTATGCATTCCCGCCGTTCAAGATTGTCAACAGGGTACTTCAGAAGTTCTCCTCTCACAAAGGGACACGGCTGACGTTGGTTGGCTCCGCTCTGGCCCGCGAGAGAATGGTTCTTAGAGGTACTGCAATGGCTGGTCGACATTCCCAGGACTCTTCCTCTAGGAGTGAACCTTCTAAGTCTACCTCACGTAAAGAAGGTACACAAATCCTCCACGCTCTTCGTCTGACTGCCTTCAGACTTTCGAAAGACTCTCAAGAGCTAGGGGCTTTTCGAAGGAAGCAGCCAGAGCGATTGCCAAAGCAAGGAGAACATCCACTCTCAGTATCTATCAGTCTATAGGGGAAGTCTTCCGTAGCTGGTACAAGACCAATGTATCTATCAGTCTATAGGGGAAGTCTTCCGTAGCTGGTACAAGACCAATGCAGTTTCCTCAACCAGTACCACTGTAACCCAGATTGCTGACTTCCTGTTATATCTAAGGAAAGTAAGATCCCTTTCAGCTCCTACGATCAAGGGTTACAGAAGTATGTTGGCAGCGGTTTTCCGCCACAGAGGCTTGGATCTTTCCACCAACAAAGATCTACAGGACCTCCCTAGGTCTTTTGAGACCTCAAAGGAACGTCGGTTGTCCACTCCAGGCTGGAATCTAGACGTGGTCCTAAGGTTCCTTATGTCATCAAGATTTGAACCTCTCCAATCAGCCTCTTTTTAGGACCTCACATTAAAAACTCTTTTCCTCGTGTGCTTGACAACAGCTAAAAGAGTAAGTGAGATCCACGCCTTCAGCAGGATCATTGTTTTCACATCTGAAACGGCTACATGTTCCTTGCAGCTCGGTTTTTGCTAAACGAGCTTCCTTCACGTCCTTGGCCTAAGTCGTTCGAGATCCCAAGCCTGTCCAACTTGGTGGGGAATGATCTGAAGAGAGTACTTTGCCCAGTTAGAGCTCTTAGGTACTATCTAAAAAGGTCTTAACCTTTACAAGGACAATCAGAAGCCTTATAGTGTGCTATCAAGAAACCTTCTTTTCCAAGTTCTAAGAACTCAGTTTCTTACTATTCAGGCTTCTGATTAGAGAAACACATTCTCATCTGAAGGAAGAAGACCTTGCTTTGCTGAAGGTAAGGACACATGAAGTGGGAGCTGTGGCTACTTCAGTGGCCTTCAAACAGAGCCATTCTCTGCAGAGTGTTATGGATGCAACCTATTGGAGAAGCAAGTCAGTGTTCGCATCATTCTATCTCAAAGTTGTCCAGTCTCTTTACGAGTACTGCTACACCCTGGGACCATTCGTAGCAACGAATGCAGTAGTAGGCGAGGGCTCAGCCACTACATTCCCATAATCCCATAACCTTTTAACCTTTCTCTTGAATACTTTTTATGGGTTGTACGGTCGGCTAAGAAGCCTTCCACATCCTTGTTGATTTGGCGGGTGGTCAATTCTTTCTTGAGAAGCGCCGAGGTTAAAGGTTGTGATGAGGTCCTTTAGTATGGGTTGCAGCCCTGTATACTTAAGCACCTTTGAGTTGATTCAGCCTCCCAAGAGGAACGCTGCGCTCAGTAAGGAAGACGATCTTATTAAAGGCAGAGTAACGGTTCAAGTCGACTTCCTTACCAGGTACTTATTATTTCATTGTTATTGTGGATAACTGATTATATGAAATACGGGATACTTAGCTATCCTTTAATCTTGTACACTGGTTTTCACCCACCCCCCTGGGTGTGAATCAGCTACATGATTATCGGGTAAGTTTAATATTGAAAAATGTTATTTTTATTAGTAAAATAAATTTTTGAATATACTTACCCGATAATCATGATTTAATCGACCCTCCCTTCCTCCCCATAGAGAACCAGTGGACCGAGGAATAATTGAGGAGGTGTCAACAAGAAGTACTTGAGTACCTGGCCACAGGTGGCGCTGGTAAGTACACCCCCTTCTAGTATTGTGATAGCTGGCGTATCCCTCCATAGAATTCTGTCGGGCAACGGAGTTGACAGCTACATGATTATCGGGTAAGTATATTCAAAAATTTATTTTACTAATAAAAATAACATTTTATGAATACTTACCTGGCAGTTATATATATATATTCGAAGGCCCATCCACCTCCCCTCAGGAGACAGGTCGGGCATTGATGAACTGAAGTCTTGGACACGGGAATGATTCCTTGGACCACCCTGTGACGGGTGTTACCACCTACCTCCCAACCACCACAAGGCGGTTGCCTCGTTTTGAAAAAATTTGCCGATTTAGAGATATCAGCTATATATATATAACTGCCAGGTAAGTATTCATAAAACTTTGTTTTATCATAAAAACTCCATATTTTAGTTAAGAATTATATGGAATCACTGTAAGCTGTAGGATATGTTGAATTTTCAACTGTATGTTATACAGTACAGTACTGTAGTGGTTTTGAGGCATTATAGACCAGAAAAAGAAAACGCTTTATTCAACTATCTACACACATAATGTACATACAATTGCATACATCTACTCATAATAAACAAACTGACTTAAATACGCATTTAAAAGATCTGCAATTACACCTTCAAAATTTCACGTATATTAGAGCGAAAATCCACAATCCTCTTTCCATGAACTTGGTACTAAATTTTACATATAAGTATAAAAAAATGCTAACATCTAACACCGAAATATATAAATGTGTGTCTTAACACCAGAAGATTGCGGTTGTTTTTATTACTCTTATAAATATTCCATATACTGTATAAACAATCCATTTTTCAATATTAAACTTACCCGATAATCATGTAGCTGTCAACTCCGTTGCCCGACAGAATTCTATGGAGGGATACGCCAGCTATCACAATACTAGAAGGGGGTGTACTTACCAGCGCCACCTGTGGCCAGGTACTCAAGTACTTCTTGTTGACACCTCCTCAATTATTCCTCTGTCGTGCTTCCGGCAAGACGTTCTGGGATACGCTTATGTTCTTGGAGTATTTTCACGACTTTGGTGAAGTATTTCTCTTTGATTTCGGCTGTCGCTTTACTGGAAACTTCTATATTAGCTTAGTTAGCTTTTGGAATTAATTTGATTAATTATGGTGACGAAGAGAGTATGAACTCTCTTTCACCTTTAAATGGCCGACCCTTCCCTTAGACGGAAGTGTTGGTGTCTAAGAGAGTATAGACTCTCTTTCTTAATTTTGCTTAACAAAAGTTATAGATTTATTTTATATCTCTCCGCCTCTTATAGGCCTCTTCGATTAACTTCCTTTTATTATAAACTTATTAAAATTAATTTTTATATTTGTTTATATTCGACCTTCCTAATAGTAGGCGGTCTTTTCTTGGTATCGAAGTTAATTAACATTGAGCCCGTCATTTTGGTTTTACCTGTTAACATATTATGCTATTTTAATGTCTTTGAAAGAATTTCTTTGATAGTCTCGTACTGTTTTCAAAGTTGAACTAACGTTTTGTTTTGTCTCTGCAGTTGTTGACGTTCAGAACGTTCAACTTGCGCTCTATCGTTACGATAGAGAAAGAATTTTCACGGTTTCATGTTGCAGTAAGAGTAACCGTGTCTAGCGTTTGTTCATTCTTTCTTAACTTAATGGTTTTAATCCTAATAAAGGAACTTTTCATTTTGGGAAATATTTCAGTTTTTTCCTTTAACAATAATATGTTTTAACGATATATATGATTGGGCTCTTCTCTCAGGTTCTAAGTCAAGAGAGAGAGAGAGAGAGAGAGATAGAGACGGAGGGAGAAAGAGGAGGATAAACGTTTCATTCAAGCGAGTAACGTTGTTATCGTTTTTGCTCTTCTCCCTAGTCTCTTTAGGGGAAGAAGGTAAACGTTTCTAGAGTGATCTAGTGTTTAGTCTCTTTCCAGCCACTGAATTATTTATCTTTCATTAGTTTTTTCTGTTACATTGTAATTCTGTTTTCGCAATTACTAACTTTTAAGAAAGGATAGAATTGCGTGTTTCAGGTACAAACCACTTAAAGTTTCGAGTTCAGTGAAATAAGTGCAAACAGAAAATCAAAGTGATAAGTGATTAGCGCAAAGTTCAGTGTTGTGCGTGAGGGTACTTCTGTGCGCGCCAGTCGTCCTCCCAGTCCGGGACCTCTTGCAAGCTCCCAAGCCCAGGGGAGAAGCAATGTCGAAGGGCAGAAGGGTTCAGCAGGCCTTGATCGGCGCACAGAAGTATCCTCGGTGGTTGTGGGCGTGTCTTACCGAGACCGTCACTCCCACCCGCAGACGATTGAGCCCTTATTTTGCTCGTCTGCAGAAGAAATTTAGGGGAGAAAACGCTGGTCTCAGGTCTCAAGACCTCTTAAACGTAAAGTCCAGACCTATGCCAGACGTACGAAGTTAGAGTTCAACAACCCGGATGCAGTCATTGGGTTAGCTCTGACTCTCCTCAGTCATCAGTTGAATGCACTCCGCCTAAGAGGAGTAAGGTTCTGCCACAACAGAGCTCGACTGTTAAGGCTTTACCTCAGCCTACTGTAGTTTCTGCCGACCCCAAGTGGACTCTACTACAGTCCATGCAAGCACAGCTTTCGGACTTGATGCGTGAGTGTCGGGCTGAGAGTGTTGCGCCTCCGCCTCCGCCTACACTCCCCCCGCCTGCGCTCGCTCCGCCTGCGCTCGCTCCGCCTGATCGCAGTTCCACCTGCCAGGCGTACGATGTTGAGCCACGTTCTGAGTTTGCTGTTCCCAGTGGTGTTCAGCCTCCGCCTTCCTTAAGGCAACTTTTACAATGGGATCAGGAGGATTATACCTCTCTTCCTCCGCCTCCACTTGCTGCTCCACCAGTGATGCAACACTCGGTTGAGGTACATCAACCTCTCCCGTCCATGAGTCAGTCTCCTCAGCTCTCGCTGCAGCGAGCTCAACCCTCCTCAAGGCAAGCACCTCAACACCTTAGCCTTGCGCCTCAGGAGCCTCAACTTGCGAGATTTTTACTGCGTTCTGCGCAGCCACTACCTTTTCGCTCTCAGCTCACACCGCAGGAACCTCAACTCGTTCCTCTGGAACTTGCTACTGCGCATCCGCCAACCACTCAGCAAGCGCAACCCTTGAGTTCAGCCACTCATGCCAGGAGTCAGCCTCCTCCACCCATGAGCCTACCTTCTGCTGATCAGCCTTTGCAGACTGAGCCTCAGGTGTTCCCTCAACAGAGTCTTGAAGAGGAAACCACAACTATTGTTGTTCCAGCTCGTTCTGACTCTGCTGTTCAGCATACCTTACCTCCATTTTCAAACCTTATGATAATGGAGGTTATTTGTATTACTTATAAAAATATATTTGTATTCCTGGCAATATATTTTTAACAATATCGCAAAATATGGCAAAAATATGAATCATGAGTTATGAATGTAAGGTATATATTATGTTGATATTAAAACCCCATGCAAGCATGCATAAAGCACTCTAGCACTGGTCATGGAATTTCTGAGAAATGTTAAACGCCATGCACACGCTCTGCTTACCTTACATGCTCTGCTCACAGCATGCTCTGCATACTACATGCTCTGCATACAGCATGCTCTGCATTCAGCATGCTCTGCATACAACATGCTCTACATACAGCATGCTCTGCATACAGCATGCTCTGCATACAACATGCTCTGCACACAGCATGCTCTGCATTCAGCATGCTCTGCATACAACATGCTCTGCATACAGCATGCTCTGCATTCAGCATGCTCTGCATACAACATGCTCTACATACAGCATGCTCTGCATACAGCATACTCTGCATACAACATGCTCTGCATACCTTACCGCATGCTTCTCAGTCACACATCTTTGGTTGTTGCCAACTCACTAGACTGTCAAGCAGTTTCATAACGTTGCCTTCTAGTCTGCTGCTTTTGCACCAGTGAACCCTCACTGAGAGAACTTAGCTTTTCTAGGATATGGTCCCTGTAGATGAGAAAGTTCTTTTCTCCCTCCTTCTGATATTCCCTTGAGGACTCTGTCATTTGGAGGGAGCCTTTAGCTGCATAGCCTCCTATGGACTTTTATTTAAGCATAACATGCTTCCAGGGAAGGTAATGGTTCCACTTCAGTCGCTAATCCCGTCTGTTACCACACCTGCTCCCATAGACCTTGAGCTGTGTTACAAGACATGCAGTCCAAGCTTAGTCCTTGTTAGAGGATTTTTTGTTTACGGAGTCAATGTGTCACGGGGAAGACGTTCAACAACCAACAGAAGTGACTTGTTGTGACGCAGTGCGGCAACCTCAGCAACCCGATAAGGAGTTTGTCTGTACGACCCAGACAGTCTAGACAGATTCGGGTTGTCACTGTACTTCCTCGCTTGCCCATGATTGACAGTTCACAGACTGTGCAGCAGTACCATGATCTTGTGTCCGGCTCCGTCAGACGACTGGCTTTTAAGAGCTCCCACAAGTCGTCGCTGTCTGGAGATTTTCAAATGGACTATGGATCTGACCAAGGAACTGGGCCTCCTGGTCAATTTTGAGGAGTCTCAGCTCGTCCCATCCCAGACCATTGTCTCCTTGGGTATGGATCTTCAGAGTCGAGCTTTTCGGACTTTTCCGTCGGCCCCAAGGATCTTCCAAGCCCTAGAATGCATCCAGAGCATGCTGAGAAGGAACCGATGCTCAGTCAGGTAGTGGATGAGTCTAACAGGGACACTTTCATCGCTGGCCCTGTTCATCGTGTTAGGGAGACTCCACCTCCCCCCCCTTCAGTATCATCTAGCTGCTCACTGGATAAAGGACATGACGCTAGAGACGGTCTCAGTTCCTGTTTCCGAAGAGAGGAGGTCTTCTCTCGCGTGGTGTAAGAACAGCTTTCTTCTCAAGGAAGTCTACCTTTGGCTGTTCAGAAACACGACCGCCGTCTCCTCTCGGACGCATCAGACACGGGCTGGGGTGCGACTTTGGACGGACAAGAATGCTCGGGAACTTGGAATCAGGAGCAAAGGACACTTCACATCAATTGCAAGGAGTTGTTGGCGGTTATTCTGGCCTTGATAAACTTCAAGTCCCTCCAGCTTAACAAAGTGGTGGAGGTGGACTCTGACAACACCACAGCCCTGGCTATTTCATCTTCAAGCAGGGAGGGACTCTTTCGTGGAAGTTGTTCTAGATCGCAAGGGACCTACTCATCTGGTCTAAAGATCGAAAGCTAACTGGTAACGAGGTTCATTCAGGGCGGTATGAATGTCATGGCAGATCACCTCAGACGGAAGGGTCAGGTCATCCCCACAGAGTGGACCCTTCTCAAGAATGTTTGCAGCAGACTTTGGGCCCTGTGGGGTCAGCCAACCATAGATCTGTTCACTACCTCGATAACCTAGAGACTCCTGTTGTATTGTTCTCCGATTCCAGACCCAGCAGCAGTTCACGTGGATGCTTTTCTGCTGGATTGGTTCCATCTCGACCTGTATGCATTCCCGCCGTTCAAGATTGTCAACAGGGTACTTCAGAAGTTCTCCTCTCACAAAGGGACACGGCTGACGTTGGTTGGCTCCGCTCTGGCCCGCGAGAGAATGGTTCTTAGAGGTACTGCAATGGCTGGTCGACATTCCCAGGACTCTTCCTCTAGGAGTGAACCTTCTAAGTCTACCTCACGTAAAGAAGGTACACAAATCCTCCACGCTCTTCGTCTGACTGCCTTCAGACTTTCGAAAGACTCTCAAGAGCTAGGGGCTTTTCGAAGGAAGCAGCCAGAGCGATTGCCAAAGCAAGGAGAACATCCACTCTCAGTATCTATCAGTCTATAGGGGAAGTCTTCCGTAGCTGGTACAAGACCAATGCAGTTTCCTCAACCAGTACCACTGTAACCCAGATTGCTGACTTCCTGTTATATCTAAGGAAAGTAAGATCCCTTTCAGCTCCTACGATCAAGGGTTACAGAAGTATGTTGGCAGCGGTTTTCCGCCACAGAGGCTTGGATCTTTCCACCAACAAAGATCTACAGGACCTCCCTAGGTCTTTTGAGACCTCAAAGGAACGTCGGTTGTCCACTCCAGGCTGGAATCTAGACGTGGTCCTAAGGTTCCTTATGTCATCAAGATTTGAACCTCTCCAATCAGCCTCTTTTTAGGACCTCACATTAAAAACTCTTTTCCTCGTGTGCTTGACAACAGCTAAAAGAGTAAGTGAGATCCACGCCTTCAGCAGGATCATTGTTTTCACATCTGAAACGGCTACATGTTCCTTGCAGCTCGGTTTTTGCTAAACGAGCTTCCTTCACGTCCTTGGCCTAAGTCGTTCGAGATCCCAAGCCTGTCCAACTTGGTGGGGAATGATCTGAAGAGAGTACTTTGCCCAGTTAGAGCTCTTAGGTACTATCTAAAAAGGTCTTAACCTTTACAAGGACAATCAGAAGCCTTATAGTGTGCTATCAAGAAACCTTCTTTTCCAAGTTCTAAGAACTCAGTTTCTTACTATTCAGGCTTCTGATTAGAGAAACACATTCTCATCTGAAGGAAGAAGACCTTGCTTTGCTGAAGGTAAGGACACATGAAGTGGGAGCTGTGGCTACTTCAGTGGCCTTCAAACAGAGCCATTCTCTGCAGAGTGTTATGGATGCAACCTATTGGAGAAGCAAGTCAGTGTTCGCATCATTCTATCTCAAAGTTGTCCAGTCTCTTTACGAGTACTGCTACACCCTGGGACCATTCGTAGCAACGAATGCAGTAGTAGGCGAGGGCTCAGCCACTACATTCCCATAATCCCATAACCTTTTAACCTTTCTCTTGAATACTTTTTATGGGTTGTACGGTCGGCTAAGAAGCCTTCCACATCCTTGTTGATTTGGCGGGTGGTCAATTCTTTCTTGAGAAGCGCCGAGGTTAAAGGTTGTGATGAGGTCCTTTAGTATGGGTTGCAGCCCTGTATACTTAAGCACCTTTGAGTTGATTCAGCCTCCCAAGAGGAACGCTGCGCTCAGTAAGGAAGACGATCTTATTAAAGGCAGAGTAACGGTTCAAGTCGACTTCCTTACCAGGTACTTATTATTTCATTGTTATTGTGGATAACTGATTATATGAAATACGGGATACTTAGCTATCCTTTAATCTTGTACACTGGTTTTCACCCACCCCCCTGGGTGTGAATCAGCTACATGATTATCGGGTAAGTTTAATATTGAAAAATGTTATTTTTATTAGTAAAATAAATTTTTGAATATACTTACCCGATAATCATGATTTAATCGACCCTCCCTTCCTCCCCATAGAGAACCAGTGGACCGAGGAATAATTGAGGAGGTGTCAACAAGAAGTACTTGAGTACCTGGCCACAGGTGGCGCTGGTAAGTACACCCCCTTCTAGTATTGTGATAGCTGGCGTATCCCTCCATAGAATTCTGTCGGGCAACGGAGTTGACAGCTACATGATTATCGGGTAAGTATATTCAAAAATTTATTTTACTAATAAAAATAACATTTTTAAATATTTAACTTAGCCGGTGAATATATAGCTGCAACTCTGTTGCTCGACAGACAAAAAACTGTACAAAAAAACTCGCCAGCGATCGCTATACAGGTTGCGGGTGTGCCCATCAGCGCCATCTGTCGGCCAGATACCAAGCTCCATGTAAACAAAGACTCAATTTTCTCTCTGTCGACGTGTCGACAAGACGTACTTTACTCGCTGTTGCTAACTGGAGTTTTTCACATCATCTTTGGTGAAGTACTATATTCTGGTTTTGAGCTTTCGCTGTGCAGGGTTTTTCTTCAAATAAATCCTTGAACTCTTTTTTGTATCGGATTCATTGTTGATGACTTAGATCGTTTTTTGGAATTTTCCCTTGACCAATTCAAAATGGCTGACCTTTCACAAGTTCCCAAGTTTAGAAAATGCAATGCTAGGGACTGTTCTAGGCGTCTTCCGAAGGCTTCTCTCGACCCTCACACTATTTGTTCCAATTGTCGGGGTAAAACCTGTCAATTGGAAGATCGGTGTGAGGAGTGCGTGGGCCTTTCGGAATTCGATTTTATCGAATTTGAAAAGTACACACGCAGGCTAGAGAGAGATAGAATTAGGAGAAGTTCTTCTAGGTCTATTGATATTTCCTCTCCTCATGCCCCACAACCTATTCCTTCCCCTGTCGTGGTTGTTCCTAACCCCCCTCCTAGCACTCAGGAACCATCGATGGCTGACATGATGCGTGCCATCCATGCCCTGGGGGAGAGAGTTGAGTCCCTTGCAAGTGACCGCAATCAACTCATGGCGGATGTTAAGGAGCTTAAGTGCCAAAGTGCCGCGGGAAGTGAGAAAGTGCCAAGTGAAAGTGGTGTGAACAGTGTTGCGCTTGAGGGTTCGTCTGTTCGTGCCTGTCGTCCTCCTAGTCTGGGACCTCTTGCAAGCTCCCAAGTCCAGGGGAGAAGCAATGTCGCACGACGCATGGGTTCGAGAGGCTTTAATCAGCGAACAGACGTTCCCTCCATGGTATCAGGCGTATCTCCCCAAGATCGCCCCTACCTACGTAAGACGAGAGAGCCCGTTTATACCTCGTCGTCTGAAGGTGTTTCTCGTAAGAAACTTTGGACCAAGGTCTCACGACCTTTAAAGCGTAAATCGGTCCCTTCAGGACAAGTCCAACGTCCCGGTTGTAGCCACTGGGTCAGTTCGGACTCGTTGCCGTCATCTGATGACTGCTCACCGCCTAAGAGAGGCAAAGCGGTACCGCTTCAGGCACTAACACCGTCTGTCGCCGCACCTGCTCCCGTAGACCCTAAATGGGCCTTGCTGCAAGACATGCAGTCCAAGCTTACGTCTTTGATGCAGGACTTTCATGCGGAGAAGGTTGCTACCGTACCTTCTGGCCAACAACCTTCCAAGCAGTCGGTTGTGCGTCCTGTTGACGCTGTGGTAACCTTCTCGCGTCTACCAGTTGAGGTGGTTCCTCCACCGATGCGATCCAGTGTGGGTTGCCAGCCGCACGTTGACGTTAAGCGACGCACGGAGGTGGTTGTTGACGTTCAGGACGTTCAACAACCATCAGAGGTGACTTGTTTTGACGCGGTGCGTCAACCTCCGCAACCCGGTGTGGTTTCCACTGCTCAACCCTGTCGGTCTAGACAGTCTCGGGTGGACGCTGTGCGTCCTCGCGCTCCCATGGTTGTTGACAGTTCACAGACTGTGCAGCAGTTCCATGACGTTGCGTCCGGCTCCGTCACGCATGCGCCAGTGCGACCGGACTCAGCGAACCTGACGTTGCCCACTCCGTTGCCGTTTCCTCATCAGTTTTCGGATGAGGAACTTTCTGATGATGATGTTGCTGCACAACAAGACGACCAACAGTCAGAACTGTACGAGCCTAAGTCAACTCAACCCTCTTTGGACTTTAGAAAAGTCTTGGCTGTATTCAAAGAGTTGTTTCCTGACCAGTTTATTTCTGTGGCTCCTCGTTCTCCGCCGTCAGAGTTTGTATTAGGCATGCCTTCTACCGCACCTGCCTTTACTAGACTCGTCCTCGCACGCTCGTCTAAGAGAGCTTTGTGGCTGATAGGAGACTGGTTAGAGTCCAAGAAGAGTTTAGGGAAGACAACATTTGCCTTTCCCCCATCTAAACTCTCTTCTAGATCGAGCGTCTGGTATGCCACGGGAGAAGTTCTCGGCTTGGGAGTTCCTGCCTCTGCCCAGGGCGACTTCTCAAGTCTTGTAGACTCTCCCCGCCGCCTTGCCATGAGACGCTCGAAGATTTGTTGGTCACCCTCGGACCTGGACCACCTTATGAAAGGGATCTTTAGGGCTTTCGAAGTCTTTAACTTTTTAGACTGGTGCTTAGGAGCCCTGAGCAGGAAAATCTCTTCGTCAGATAAAGATATTTCGTTGCTCATTATGTCCTGCATGGACAAGGCCGTCCGTGATGGGTCCAGTGAGCTTGCTGCCTCATTCACGTCCGGAGTCCTGAAAAAGCGAGAGTCTCTCTGCTCGTTCCTGTCTGCTGGAGTTACACCATGCCAGAGATCGGAACTTCTCTTTGCTCCCCTTTCCAAGTGCCTGTTTCCAGAAGTCTTGGTAAAGGAAATTGCTGCTTTGTTGGTGCAGAAGGACACTCACGATCTAGTTGCGTCCTCAGCTCGCAAAGCTCCCCCTTTGCCTGCATCTTCCGCTAGACCGAGGATAGACACTCCAGCGTCTCGCTTTATTCCGCCCTTTCGTGGCAGAGCCTCCAGCAGAGGAGGTGCTCGTGCCGAAGGGAAGCGAGGGAAGAGGAAAGGATCCAAGTCCTCTAAGGGCAGAGTCTGACTGCCCGCAACTTCAGACAGCAGTGGGAGCCAGACTCAAGAACTTCTGGCAAGCCTGGGAGAGGAGAGGCGCAGATTCACAATCTGTGAAGTTACTCAGAGAGGGGTACAAAATCCCTTTTGTACGCAAACCCCCTCTAGCAACGTCTCCCATCGATCTCTCTCCCAGGTACAGAGAGGAAGAAAAGAGACAAGCCCTGAAACTGGAAGTGTCTCTTTTGCTAGAGAAGGGAGCGGTGGTCAAAGTCTCGGACCTTCAATCACCGGGATTCTACAACCGCCTCTTCCTAGTTTCAAAGAAGACAGGAGGGTGGAGACCGGTGCTAGACGTCAGTGCTCTGAATGTCTTTGTCACAAAGACGAAGTTCTCCATGGAGACCACAAAGTCAGTCTTAGCAGCGGTCAGAAGGGAAGACTGGATGGTCTCGCTAGACCTAAGGGACGCCTACTTCCACGTCCCCATTCACTCAGACTCCCAACCTTTTCTGAGATTTGTTTTCGAAAATGGGGTCTACCAGTTTCGGGCCCTGTGCTTTGGCCTAAGCACAGCTCCTCTCGTGTTTACGAGGCTGATGAGGAATGTGGCCAAATTCCTCCACTTATCGGACATCCAAGCCTCCCTTTATTTGGACGACTGGCTTCTCAGAGCCTCTTCCAGTCGTCGCTGTCTGAAGGAACTCAAGTGGACTCTAGATCTGACCAAGGAATTGGGACTCCTAGTCAATTTGGAAAAGTTGCAACTGGTCCCATCCCAAACTATTGTGTATTTAGGGATGGAGATTCACAGTCTAGCTTTTCGGGCTTTTCCGTCGGCCCCCAGAATAAGTCAAGCCCTGTTATTCATCCAGAACATGCTGAAGAAGGAACGCTGCTCAGTCAGGCTGTGGATGAGTCTGGTAGGGACGCTGTCATCCCTGGAACAATTTGTGTCACTAGGAAGACTTCACCTCCGTCCTCTTCAATACCATCTAGCTTTTCACTGGAAAAAGGACAAGACGCTAGAAGCGGTCTCGATCCCGATTTCCGAAAAGATGAAGTCTTGTCTGACTTGGTGGAAGGACAATATCAACCTAAGAGAGGGTCTTCCCCTGGCTGTTCAGACTCCCAACCACGTTCTCTTCTCGGACGCATCAGACGTGGGCTGGGGCGCGACACTAGACGGTCGGGAATGCTCAGGACTGTGGAACTCGAGTCAGAGGAGCATGCATATCAACTGCAAGGAGCTGTTGGCGGTACATCTGGCCTTGAAAAGCTTCAAGTCTCTCCTTCGAGGCAAAGTGGTGGAAGTAAACTCAGACAACACCACGGCCTTGGCGGCGTACATCTCCAAACAAGGAGGTACCCACTCACTGACGTTGTACGAGATCGCAAGGGACCTGCACATCTGGTCAAAAGGTCAAGACATCTCCCTAGTAACGAGGTTCATCCAAGGCAACTTGAATGTCATAGCAGATTGTCTCAGTCGGAAAGGGCAAGTAATTCCAACAGAATGGACCCTCCACAAGGATGTGTGCAAGAGACTTTGGGCCACTTGGGGCCAACCAACCATAGATCTCTTTGCAACCTCGCTGACCAAGAGGCTTCCAATCTATTGCTCCCCAGTCCCAGACCCAGCAGCAATACATATAGATGCCTTCCTCCTAGATTGGTCACATCTGGATCTCTACGCATTCCCACCGTTCAAGATTGTCAACAAGGTACTGCAGAAGTTCGCCTCTCACGAAGGGACAAGGTTGACGCTAGTTGCTCCCCTCTGGCCCGCGAGAGAATGGTTCACCGAGGTACTTCGATGGCTAGTAGACGTTCCCAGAAGTCTTCCTCTAAGGGTAGACCTTCTACGTCAGCCTCACGTAAAGAAGGTACACCAAAGCCTCCTCGCTCTTCGTCTGACTGCCTTCAGACTATCGAAAGACTCTCGAGAGCTAGAGGCTTTTCGAAGGAGGCAGCCAGTGCGATTGCTAGAGCAAGGAGAGCGTCCACCATTAGAGTCTACCAGTCGAAGTGGGAAGTCTTCCGAGACAGGTGCAAGTCAGTTTCTGTATCCTCGACCAGTACCTCTGTAGCTCAAATAGCTGATTTTCTCTTATACCTGAGAAAAGGACGATCCCTTTCAGCTCCCACTATCAAGGGCTACAGAAGCATGTTGGCATCAGTCTTCCGGCATAGAGGCTTAGATCTTTCCAACAATAAAGATCTTCAAGACCTCCTTAAGTCTTTTGAGACCACCAAGGAGCGTCGTTTGGCTACCCCTGGATGGAATTTAGACGTGGTGCTAAGATTCCTCATGTCAGACAGGTTTGAGCCGTTACAATCAGCCTCCCTGAAAGATCTCACTCTAAAGACTCTTTTCCTGGTATGCTTAGCCTCGGCTAAAAGAGTCAGTGAGATTCATGCCTTCAGCAAGAACATCGGATTTTCGTCAGAAAAAGCCACCTGTTCGCTGCAACTTGGTTTTCTAGCCAAAAATGAGCTGCCTTCTCGGCCTTGGCCTAAATCTTTCGATATTCCCAGCTTATCGGAGATCGTAGGCAATGAACTAGAAAGAGTCTTATACCCTGTTAGAGCTCTTAAGTTCTATTTAAAGCGTACCAAACCTTTACGAGGCCAATCTGAAGCTTTATGGTGTTCAGTTAAGAAACCATCTTTGCCCATGTCAAAGAATGCTTTATCATACTTTATCAGATTGTTAATACGAGAAGCTCATTCACATCTGAGTGAGGAAGACCGAGCTTTGCTTAAGGTGAAGAC
Source organism: Palaemon carinicauda (assembly GCF_036898095.1). Taxonomy (NCBI): domain Eukaryota; kingdom Metazoa; phylum Arthropoda; class Malacostraca; order Decapoda; family Palaemonidae; genus Palaemon; species Palaemon carinicauda. The sequence continues at coordinate 124,309,324 of NC_090745.1, read as the reverse complement.
GCACGAAGTTAGAGCTGTAGCAACTTCCGTGGCCTTTAAGCAAAATAGATCTCTGCGAAGTATAATGGACGCAACCTATTGGAGAAGCAAGTCAGTGTTCGCGTCTTTTTATCTAAAGGATGTCCAGTCTCTTTACGAGAACTGCTACACACTGGGACCATTCGTAGCAGCGAGTGCAGTAGTGGGTGAGGGCTCAACCACTACAATTCCCTAATTCCATATCCTTTTAATCTGTCTCTTGAAATGTTTTTAATGTTGTTTTTATGGGTTGTCCGGAAGGCTAAGAAGCCTTTCGCATCCTGGTTGATTTGGCGGGTGGTCAAAGTCATTTCTTGAGAGCGCCCAGATTAGGGGTTTGATGAGGTCCTGTTGTATGGGTTGCAGCCCTTGATACTTCAGCTCCTAGGGGTCTATCAGCATCCTAAGAGGATCGCGAGGCTCCGTAAGGAAGACGTACTTATAAGGCAGAGTAATCGTTCAAGTCGACTTCCTTACCAGGTACCTTTTTTTTTTGTTTTTGTTATTTTGATAACTTCTAAAATGAAATAAAAACTCTTAGCTCATAAAATGTAAACATATTATACTGGTCTCTACCCACCATCCTGGGTGTGAATCAGCTATATATTCACCGGCTAAGTTAAATATTTAAAAATGATATTTTAATTATAAAATAAATTTTTGAATATACTTACCCGGTGAATATATAAATTAAAGGACCCTCCCTTCCTCCCCAATAGAGACGCAGTGGGACGAGGAGAAAATTGAGTCTTTGTTTACATGGAGCTTGGTATCTGGCCGACAGATGGCGCTGATGGGCACACCCGCAACCTGTATAGCGATCGCTGGCGAGTTTTTTTGTACAGTTTTTTGTCTGTCGAGCAACAGAGTTGCAGCTATATATTCACCGGGTAAGTATATTCAAAAATTTATTTTATAATTAAAATATCATATCACATTGTTCAAGGTTCTAATCAAGTTCCTTGTATTAAATTCACCACTTTTGTTTCATTCTTTCAATATACAGCTGTAACATCCAGCATAATTGCTACACACTGCATTCATATGGCAACTACAGTATAGGTAGTCACCAACTACGACATATGTGATTTATGACTGTTCGACTTTACTACTTTTTTTTTTTTTTTGACTGTGATGCTACACACTGCATTCATATGGCAACTACAGGTAGTCGCCGACTTACGACACATGCGAGTTATGACACATGCAACTTATTTATGGCTGTTTGACTTTACGACTTTTTTATCACTGTGATGACGTCACAAGTATGTCTGAAATAGTACTTGTTCCGACATAGATACAAACCTTCACTGTTTATAGGGTATTACTTTCGGCAACGCTGAAAACCAGCCAAGACAATTTTAGTGAGTGATAATTACCCCACCCGCTAGTTAGCAGGAGGGGGTTGGGGTAGACTAGCTACCCCGCTTACTCACACCTATCGATTGAGTAACCACTTTTGCTTTTGGCTCGGGAGAGTGTGGACGTGCCGTTTCTCCCGTTAAACAAACTGCCTTGACTTTATTACTTTTCCTTTTTCCTTTGTGTGTATTGGTGTGTGTTTGGTTATTGTCCCGCTATGCGGACATGTCCAGATATTGAAGGCCGCCACACAGGCACAGGTACTACAAGCGGGTGTATGGAAGTATCAGACAACCTTCACCGGCTTCTACCTGCAAGACATAACCCACAGGAGAATGGAGACGTTGTGGTTGCACAACAGGTGGTTTAGAATGCCTCAGGCTCCTTAATGGACAAGTACCAGATGGTTGGGGATTAGTCTTGGATGAATTTGTAACAATGACTGGCTCTTTCTTTCTTTCATCTTCCCTTCCCTTGGGGAACAGCACCATGGGTCCTCTGCAAGCTGGCCTCACTTATCTCCAGGTAATAATCACTTCCCTAATTTAGATTGAATGTTTGTTTACGTCTCCGATACTTTCCTTGGTTTGGGTATTGGCAAACATCTATGTTTGATGCTAAGATTCCTATTTAACTCAAAACAAATCTTACCTAGACCGTCACATTGCTAGTATCACATGCACACGGGCCGCACAGGCCGCTATTTGTGCGTTGTCCTGAGCTTTAGCGATGTGTCAGGATTTCTCTCGGTTACGTGCCAATCCTGCACGGGAAAACCCCGGGTCAAAGGCCAAGCCAATTGGTCAGACTTCCACTCTTCTAATGGGTGAGTCATCCCTATAAATAGCGTAGGGTTTGTATGAATATCGGAACAAATGACAAATTTGGAAGTAATTTGTATTTTTCCTAACGATACAAACCTGTAGTTATTTATACAAATTGTCCCGCCATCACGTGTCCCCCTACTAATTCCTGCCTGCAATCAAAAGTGGCTCGAATACACCGGTGTGTGAGTGAGAGGGTAACTGGCAACCCCAGCTACACCTCCCCTCCAGTAACTAGTGGGTTCAGTAGTTGCTACCTTGCTTAAAAGTCTTGATGGCTAGTCTTCTAGCTTTGCCGAAAGTAAATCCTTATAGATAGCTACAGGTTTGTATTCTTAGCGAAAATACAATTTTCAATATTAAACTTACCCGATGATCATATAGCTGTCAGCTCTGCTGCCCGACAGAAAAACCTACGGGCGGAATACGCCAGCGATCGCTATACAGGTGGGGGTGTACATCAACAGCGCCATCTGTCAAGTAGGTACTCAAGTACTCGATGTCAACATAGAACCAATTTTCTCTCTGTCGTGCCACTGGCAAGACCTACTAAATACGCTGTTACTAACTGGATTTGTTTTCACAACTATTTGGTGAAGTACTCTATTCCAGTTTTGAGCTTTCGCTATGCAGGGGTTTTATCTTCATTTCAAAACTTGAACTCGTTTTGGATAGATTTAATTATGGTGACAAAGAGAGTATGGACTCTCTTTCACTTTTAAATGGCCGACCCTTCCCTTAGACGGAAGTGTGTTTAGGTTTTTAGTAATTTTGCTTAACACGTTATAGATCTATATATTTTATATCTCTCCGCCTTTATTAGGCCTCTTCGATTAACTTTCCTTTTATTATAAACATATAAAAATAAATTTTTATGTTTTGTTTATATGCGACCTTTTCTGATAGTAGGCGGTCCTAACTTGGAACCGAAGTTAATCAACGTTGAGCCCGTTATTTCGTATTTAACCTTTAAAGAATTTAAAACTTTTTAAAATTAATGTTTTATGAAAGAATTTCTTTGATAGTCTACGTACTGTTTTCAAAGATGAACTAACGTTTAGTTTTTTAGTCTACGCAGTTGTTGACGTTCAGGACGTTCAACTAGCGCTCTATCGTTACGATAGAGAGAGAGTGTATCACGGTTTCACTTTGCAGTAAGAGTAAACCGATTCTGGCGTTTTGTTCATTCTTTCTTAGCTTAAATGGTTTAAATTCTAAATTAAAGGAACTTTTTATTTGGAAAACCTTTCAGTTTTTTTCCTTTAGCAATAACATGTTTTGACGATATATAATTGGGCTCTTCTCTCAGGTGCGAATTCTAGAGAGAAAGAGAGAGATAGAGACGGAGGGAGAGAGAGGAGAAAAAAACGTTTCGTTCAAGCGGGTAACGTTGTTCTCGTTTTACTCTCCTCCCTAGTCGCTGTAGGGGAAGAAGGTAAAACGTTTCTAGGGTTTTATTCTTGTTCCCAGGCTATGTGCGGTGAGAGATTGTAAACGTAGTTTATTTGAACTAGTATTTAGTCTCTTTCCCAGCCACTAAATTCTTTATCTTTATATATATGTTTTCTGTTGCATTATACGACTGTTTTCGCAATTACTACCTTTTAATGAAGGGTAGGATTGCGTGTTTCAGGTAGAAATCAGTTAAAGTTTCGATTTCAGTGAAATAAGTGCAAAACAGAAAATCAAAGTGATAAAGTGATATGCGCAAAGTGTTACAGTGTTGCGTCCGAGGGTTCGTCTGTTCGTGCCTGTCGTTCACCTAGTCCGGGACCTCTTGCAAGCTCCCAAGCCCGGGGGAGAAGTAATGTCGAACGACTTATGGGTTCTTCAGGCCTTGATCAGCGAACAGACGTTTTTCCCTCCGTGGTTTCGGGCGTATCTACCCAGATCGCCCCACCCACACAAAGACGAGAGAGCCCATTTACTTCTCGTCTGCGGAAGAGGTTTCTCGTAAGAAACCTTGGACCAAGGTCTCGCAGCTTATATAGTGCAAGTCGGTCCCTTCCACGCAAGTCCAACGGCCCAGGTGTAGCCACTGGGTCAGTTCGGACTCGCTGCAGTCATCCGACGACTGCACACCTCCCAAGAGAGGCAAGGTGGTACCGCAACAGGCAGTAACTCCGTCTGTTGCCGCACCCGCTGTTTTAGACCCTCAGTCACAACGGACAGTAGCTCCGTCTGTTGCCGCTTTTGTAGACCCTAGTGGTCTTTACTGCAGTCTATGCAGACTCGGTTAGCTGCGGTTATGCAGGAGTTTCGTGCGGAGAAGGTTAACGCTGCACCCGTTAGCCTACAACCTGCCACGGTTGTGCGCCCAGCTCACGCTGAGGCTGCCTGCTCCCACACTCCGACTGCGGAGAAGGTTGACGATGCACCCGTTTGCCTACAACCTGCCACGGTTGTGCGCCCAGCAGACGCTGCGGCTGCCTGCTCCCACACTCTGGCTTTGAGAGCTCCTCCACCCATGCGCAGTCGACCCTGCCAGACGCATGCTGACTCCCACAGACGCACGGAGCACTCCGTTGTCGTGCGTGTGCTACCACAACACAGGAGGGTGGAGTTAAGCTGCCGTGTTTTGACACGGTGCGTCAGCCTCCGCAACTCACTGTGGTTACCGCCACTCGCCCGTAGCAGACTAGTCAGTCAGGAGTTGAGGCTTCCCCACACAGCTTTGGTTGTTGCCAGCTCACAGACTGTCAAGCAGTTACATAACGTTGCCTTCTGGTCTGCTACTTATGCACCAGTGCTGTATGTCCTCACGCACCTGTTGTGGTTGACAGTTCAGTTTTTGACAGTTCACAGACTGTCAAGCAGTTACATAACGTTGCCTTCTGGTCTGCTGCTAATGCACCAGTGAGACCCTCACTGAGATAACCTAGCTTTTCTCGGTCTAGGTTCCTGTAGATGAGAAAGTGCTGTTCTCCCTCCTACTGATATTCCTTTGAGGACTCTGTCATTTGGAGAGGAGCCTTAAGCTGCTTAGCCTTCTATGGACTTTAAATAAACTGGCTTATAGAGCGAGAGTCTTATAGGACACGAGAGAAGTTCTCGGCTTGGGAGTTCATGCCTCTGCCCAGAAAGACTTCTCAATTCTGGTAGACTCGCCCTGGCGCCTAGCCAGGAGACGCTCCAAGTTGTTTACAGGTCAACTTCTCAACTTTTGTGAGCCTTTGAAGTTTTACTGTACTATTATGTCACACTAACAAGGCTTTCAGGGATGGTAAATGGTTCCGCCTCAGTCGCTAACCCCGTCTGTTGCCACACCTGCTCCTGTAGACCTTAAAGGGCTTTGCTGCAAGACATGCAGTCCAAGCTTGCGTCCTTGATAGAGGACTTAAATGCGGAGAAGAACCTTCTGGCCAACAACCTTCCAACCGGTTGGTTGTGCGCACTGTTGACGCTGAGGTAACCTACTCGCGTCTGCCAGTACTCGCGTCTGACAGTTAAGATGGTTCCTCCACCGATGCGACCCAGTGTGGGTTGCCAGTCGCACGTTGATGTTAAGCGACGCTCGGAGGTGGTTGTTGACATTCAGGACGTTCAACAACCAGCAGAGGTGACTTGTTGTGACGCAGTGCGTCAACCTCAGCAACCCGGTTGGGTGTTGACTGCACAACCCAGACAGTCTAGACAGTTTCGGGTTGACGCTGTACTTCCTCGCGCACCCATGGTTGTTGACAGTTCACAGACTGTGCAGCAGTTCCATGATTTTGCGTCCGGCTCCGTCACGCATCCACCAGTGCGACCGGATTCAGCGAGTCAGACGTTGCCCACTCCGTTGCCGTTTCCTCATCAGTTTCGGATGAGGAACCCTCTGATGAGGACGTTGCTGAACAAGACGATCAGCCCCCAGCCCTGCTATCCATCCAGAAGATGCTGAAGAAGGAACGCTGCCTGTCAGGCTGTGGATGAGTCTGGTAGGGACACTGTCATCCGTGGATCAATTTGTGTCACTAGGAAGACTACACCTCCGTCCTCTTCTATACCATCTAGCTTTTCACTGGAAAAAGGACAAGACGCTAGAAGCGGTCTCGATCCCGGTTTCCGGAAAGATAAAGTCTGGTCTGACTTGGTGAAAGGACTTTATCAACCTTAGAAAGGGTCTTCCCCTGACTGTTCAGACTCCCAACCACGTTCTCTTCTCGGACGCATCGGACGTAGGCTGGGGTGCGACATTAGGCGGTAGGGAATGCTCGGGATTATGGAACTCGAGTCAAAGGACAATGCATTTCAACTGCAAGAAGCTACTGGCAGTACGTCTGACCTGGGAAAGCTTCAGGTCTCTCCTTCAAGGCAAAGTGGTGGAGGTGAACTCGGACAACACCCGGCTTTGACGTACATCTCCAAGCAAGGAGGGACCTACTCTCTGACATGGTACGAGATCGCAAGGGACCTCCTCAACTGGTCAACAGGTCTAAACTTTTCACTAGTAACGAGGTTCATCCAAGGCAACTTGAATGTCATAGCAGATTGTCTCAGTAGGAAGGGACAAATAATTCCAACAGATTGGACCCTCCACAAGGATGTATGCAAGAGACTTTGGGCCACCTGGGGCCAGCCAACCATAGATCTCTTCGCAACCTCGATGACCAAGAGGCTCCCAATAGTTTGCTCACCTATCCCGGACCCAGCAGTAGTTCATATAGATGCCTTTCTACTAGATTGGTCACATCTAGATCTATATGCATTCCCTCCGTTCAAGTTTGTCAACAAGGTACTGCAGAAGTTCGCCTCTCACGAAGGGACAAGGTTGACGCTAGTTGCTTCCCTCTGGCCCGCGAGAGAATAACTCACCGAGGTACTTCGATGGCTAGTAGACGTTCCCAGAACACTTCCTCTAAGGGTGGACCTTCTACGTCAGCCACGCGTAAAGAAGGTACACCAAGACCTCCACGCTCTTCGTCTGACTGCCTTCAGACTATCGAAAGACTCTCGAGAACTAGAGGCTTTTCGAAGGAGGCAACCAGAGCGTTTGCTAGAGCAAGGAGAACATCCACCCTTAGAATCTACCAATCGAAGTGGGAAATCTTCCGAAACAGGTGCAAGTCAGTATCCGTATCCTCGACCAGTACCTCTGTAACTCAAATAGCTGACTTTCTCTTATATCTGAGGAAAGAACGATCTCTTTCAGCTCCCACTATCAAGGGTTACAGAAGCATGTTGGCATCAGTCTTCCGTCACAGAGGCTTAGATCTTTCCAACAATAAAGATCTACAAGACCTCCTTAAGTCTTTTGAGACCACGAAGGAGCGTCGTTTGGTTACACCTGGTTGGAATTTAGACGTGGTACTAAGATTCCTTATGTCAGACAGGTTCGAACCGCTTCAATCAGCCTCCCTGGAAGATCTCACCTTTAAGACTTTTCCTGATATGCTTAACCACAGCTAAAAGAGTCAGTGAGATTCATACCTTCAGCAAGAACATCGGATTCTCATCCGAAACGGCTACATGTTCTACAACTTGGTTTTCTAGCCAAACACGAGCTGCCTTCTCGGCCTTGACCAATATCGTTCGATATTCCAAACTTATCGTATGGTTGGAAATGAACTAGAAAGAGTATTATGCCCTGTAAGAGCTCTTAAGTTCTATTTAAAAACCTTTACGAGGCCCGTCTGAAACTTTATGGTGTTCAGTTAAGAATCCATCTTTGCCTATGTCAGAGAATTCTTTATCCTATTTTATCAGACTGTTAATACGAGAAGCTCATTCCCATCTGAATGAGGAAGACCAAGCTTTGCTGAAGGTAAGGACACACGAAGTTAGAACTGTCGCAACTTCCGTGGCCTTTAAACAAAATAGATCTCTGCAAAGTATATTCGACGCAACCTATTGGAAAAGCAAATCAGTGTTCGCGTCTTTTATCTTAAGAATGTCCAGTCTCTTTACGAGAACTGCTACACTCTGGGACCATTCGTAGCAACGAGTGCAGTAGTGGTGAGGGCTCCACCACTACAATTCCCTAATTCCATAACCTTTTTAATCTCTCTCTTGAAATGTTTTATTATTGTTTTTGGGTTGTCCGGAAGGCTAAGAAGCCTTTCGCATCCTACTTGATTTGGCGGGTGGTCAAAGTCATTTCTTGAGAAGCGCCTAGATTAGAGGTTTTGATGAGGACCTTTAGTATGGGTTGCAACCCTTCATACTTCAGCTCCTAGGAGTCGCTCAGCATCCTATGAGGATCGCGAGGCTCAGTAAGGAAGACGTACTTAAAAAGGCAGAGTAATTGTTCAAGTCGACTTTCTTACCAGGTACTTATTTATTTTATGTTTGTTATTTTGAATAACTGCTAAAATGAAATACGGAATACTTAGCTCATAATAATGTCAACATGTAATGCTGGTCTCTACCCACCCCCCTGGGTGTGAATCAGCTATATGATCATCGGGTAAGTTTAATATTGAAAAATTTTATTTTCATTAGTAAAATAAATTTTTGAATATACTTACCCGATGATCATAAATTAAAGGACCCACCCATCCTCCCCAATAGAGACCCAGTGGACAGAGGAGAAAATTGGTTCTATGTTGACATCGAGTACTTGAGTACCTACTTGACAGATGGCGCTGTTGATGTACACCCCCACCTGTATAGCGATCGCTGGCGTATTCCGCCCGTAGGTTTTTCTGTCGGGCAGCAGAGCTGACAGCTATATGATCATCGGGTAAGTATATTCAAAAATTTATTTTACTAATGAAAATAACATATTACTTCCAAATTTGTCATATTTCTTAAGGGAAAAATAGTTTTCGGATGCGAGGTGGCTCCTGGAACTGATTAAACTTGGCTACCGAGGTACCGTGAAGTAAAGTACTTAACACCACTGTATTTCACATGATAACTTGTTTTCATAAAATGATAGGTTATGATTACTTTTTTTTTGTATAGGGAACATACAGTATGTCACTTTGTAGGGCGAAAACCTGACATACATGGAAGATCGACCAATGCCGGGTCTCTTGAAACCATTTAGTGATATAGGGTAGGGAACTGTATCACGTTTTGCCTTTGGTTTCTCAAATGTGTCACTCCTTTGAGTATCTCATTTCAGTGTTCAAGAAACCAATACCAGTTTAAGATACGGAGGATTCAATGTATATTACAGTGAACCCTCGCTACTTCGCGGTTCGACCATCGCGGATTCACCACTTCGCGGATTCACCACTTCGCGGATTCACCACTTCGCTGATTTTTTCCATAACCCATATATATACAGTAATATATATATATATATATATATATATATATATATATATATATATATATATGTATGCATGTATTTATGTATATATGTATGTATGTATGTATATATGTAGGTATATATATGTGTATACATATAAATATATATATATATATACACACACACATATATATATATATATATATATATATATATATATATATATATATATATATATACATATATATATATATATATATATATATATATATATATATATATATATATATACATATATATATATATATATATATATATATATATATATATATATATATATATATATTATATATATATATATATATATATATATATATATATATATATATATATATATATATATATATATATATATATATCTAAAGTAGGAAGATGTGATCTAGTTCTAAGGGAAAAGTATGGGAAATATGTCTGGGTAATAAGCAAAGCTCTACCTCCAGTTTGTTTCTTCATTATGATCAGAGATAAATGTAAACAAAACATTGGTTGCCATTTTTTATCGTGCTTTTTAGCGTGTTTAGGAAACGCATGATATAAAATCACCTTTAATATTTGTGCCTGTTTTAGTTTAGGGTACTGTAGTACATGCATTAAGTGTTCTGTACATTAAAGGTTAGTTTGTTAACAGTACTACGTACAAGGGAAGGTTTTAAAAGTCTGAATATACATGTTGAATAAATAGGTAAATATGGTGTCACTACTTCGCGGATTTTCACCTATCGCGGCCGCGTCTGGAACCTATCTACCGCGATAAACGAGGGTTCACTGTAGGCACGAATACCTTACTTCACATAAATCCTGTTCTAAACGTGGATATCAAGAGTTTCGAGTCAAAGATTTGTAGCAGGCATAGCAACAACTTATATTTATATTCTGTCTTTTGCAATCCAGATTAAAATTATGCTATTTTGCTTATTTACCTACTATCAGGATGTGTATATTGGCAATTTCAATTCTTTGCTCACCTCAGAGATTGGTTGAATTCTGTTTCTCTTGGAAGTCTTATCAAATTTGCTTCTGAATGGTGATGTGAGAAAATTGTAAATGAGGCCACACATCGTAGGAAAAGTAGCTCATTATGGATAAAGACACTGACAAGTAACAAATAAGTTATGAAAGAGAATAAGAAATATTTTGAAATTGAAAGCTGTGATAAAATGTGAGACTTTCCTTGCTTAAAACCAGTGGATCAGCCCCCACATGCATAACACTTCTACTTGCTGTGGCTGTTTTCTTTTATAAGATTGATTTGAAGTGTCGAGGACAATCGTGGGACAACAAAACTGGCGGAATTTTAAATAGTAAATTAATTGCAAATCAAATATATATTTATTGAATACAGTAGTTTATAAGTTAGTTTAATGACTTAGTAAGTCTCATTTTAGGCAATTTATAAGTAATAGATTTGCATTGTAGAACAGCATTTTCAATTTTTTTCAGACTCGGATCAGGGGTAATTTATGATGAAGCCATATGTGAAGTTCGTCCTTGTCTCTCGGCGTTTCCTTTACGTGATGTTCCAGAGATATTAGAATTGTTGGGCTTTCATGACAAAGACACCATTTATGCTCTGAGGGTAAGTTAGATTACCATATTTGTCATTTCAAGGTTAAAGTAATATACTAAAACTATTATTTTCTAATACTCCTCTGCGAGTACAGCAGTAGAATTGCATGCAGTATTTACCCATATTCCTCGATTCTGCTAAGTATTGCAATACTTACTCAATATTCATATATGCCCTCCTACCTCCTCACTAACCTAGTGGACTCAGAAACAAATAGAGGATTGCAAACATATTCTGTACTAATACTGTAATAGTGGCAAAATCTGATGAAGAAGTGTAACTTATAGGCAGGCTATTTCAAATCCAGGAGAGACTGGTTTCCAATTTGTTTTTGTTAATAAACCTGTTGCTGAAACATCTAGGCATATTGATATTGGGTAGATATTGAAACATATTTGTTATAAAGATTCGTTGTATATATCCCTCCATCAGATATTCCTTATTTTTTGGTATTTTGAAGAAAGGGTCTTTCCAAAAATTACAGGATTAGAATTTATATTTTTATGAATAGTACTTGCCTGGCAGTTATATATATATATAGCTGATATCTATAAATCGGCAGAATTTTTCAAAACGAGGCAACCGCCTTGTGGTGGTTGGGAGGTAGGTGGTAACACCCGTCACAGGGTGGTCCAAGGAATCATTCCCGTGTCCAAGACTTCAGTTCATCTCTGCCGGCTGGATCGAGAACGTCGTCGGTCCACCATTGAGAGTTTTTCTAATCATTTTCCCTTCTCCTTTTTTTGGACTTCGTTTGGTGAAGTACACTGATTTAGGGTTTTGGCAATCGTGTTTTCTTATTATTATTTACTTTGTTTATCATGAGTGATAACTTAATTTTCGTGTTTGTGCGAGTGATGTATGCAAGGTGAGGTTACCGAAACTGTCGGTTGATCCTCACAGTTTGTATGCAGAGGTGTTGTTTGTGCACTATATTTTAGGTGCAAAGTTTTTAATCCTGATGACGGAAATACGTTCCGGCAACTCTATGACGTCACAGTCGTGTGACGTAATCTTCATGTATGTCTTGCAAATTCTCTTTATTTGTTTTATGCTAAGAATGGGAGGAATTCCACTTATATAAGTTTTTTAACTTTTAATGTAAAATTTTAAAGAAATATTTGTCCATTTGGTATTTGTTCTTTAAATCATCGATCTAATTTCATAAATTAAATAGAACTAGCTTATGGTCAATTTACGCTGTTACTCGTTACTATCGGTGCAGTCCCAACATGCCTTGGTAGCGTTCTTTTCGTTATGGGAATTAAAGTGTTGGCTATTATTCTCCAACAACAACTATATGGGAATTCTAGTTTTAGTAGCATTTTCATTTATATGTTCCTATTGTTTACATTTATATATATAGATACGTTATTGCTATATCTGTTCTTTTTATTATTACAACTCGCTTGTTTTTGAAAACCCTTTGAATTAATTGTGGATTACATTTGTTTTCCCTTTTTTCTGTTCATTTTAATCTTTAAAGTATAACTTTCCCGGCGTTTGTATGTAACTACCGGGTAGGTATTTATGACATTTAATTTTACCGGTGGTTATATGTAACTACCGGGTGAGTGTCTTCAACATCTCAACTCTTGCCCGGTGGTTTTTTTCTTTTTGTGACCGCCGGGTAAGTATGTTTGAAAGTTTATTTTATTATGGAAATGTCTGTTTAATATTTTATAAAAATATTTTGTTACAGTTTAAATAGCAAGTACTAGAGACGATTTTGCTTTCTCATTCAAGCCCGTGGCAGAAGAATAAGTTCTCTCACAATGGGCAGGACTAACTATGGTTTTTTGAGTAAGAGTTTAATAGTGCAAGTTTTCAGTGCTAAATTAGGCATTGGATTCTTTCAACACAGGGTCGTTGTTTTCCTAGCCTTAGACCTCTTCCAAGCTCCCCGGCCCATGGGAGAGGGAACGTCGATCGGCGAAAGGAAACGAGAGGCGTTAGCTCACGAGCAAACGCCCTCGCGAGCGTTCCTGTTAACGTTCCCAAGAATGCTCGCCCTTGCCATGGGAAAGCAAAGAGCGTTGAACGTTAAGATTCTTACACTGCTTTAGAGTTTTGCATTGCATCACTTTTGATTTTAATGGCAATACTTTAAGTCATAGATATTCACTGCTAATATCAATGCTTACAAACCATCATTGACTCGGTTTTTGTCCCAGAGCGCCAGTCGGCCTTATGAAAACTCTGGTCGGAACCGAATGCGCCGAGCGGCATAATGAATATCATTTTGCCTTAACGCTCGGCGCTAAGGCTTTCAAGACAGGACGAATGCAGCCTCGTCTTTCAGGGCAAATGCAGCCTCGTCTTTCAGGGCGAATGCAGCCTCGTCTTTCAGGACGAATGCTGCCTCGTCTTTCAGGACGAATGCAGCCTCGTCTTTCAGGGCGAATGCAGCCTCGTCTTTCAGGGCGAATGCAGCCTCGTCTTTCAGGGCGAATGCAGCCTCGTCTTTCAGGACGAATGCAGCCTCGTTTTTTTCAGGACTAATGCAGCCTCGTCTTTCAGGGCGAATGCTGCCTAGTCTTTCAGGACGAATGCAGCCTTGTCTTTCAGGGCGAATGCAGCCTCGTCTTTCAGGGCGAATGCTGCCTCGTCTTTCAGGACGAATGCAGCCTCGTCTTTCAGGGCGAATGCTGCCTCATCTTTCAGGGCGAATGCTGCCTCATCTTTCAGGACGAATGCAGCCTCGTCTTTCAGGGCGAATGCTGCCTCGTCTTTCGGGACGAATGCAGCCTCGTCTTTCGGGACGAATGCAGCCTCGTCTTTCGGGACGAATGCAGCCTCGTCTTTCAGGCCTAATGCTGCCTCGTCTTTCGGGACGAATGCAGCCTCGTCTTTCAGGGCAAAAGCAGCCTCGTCTTTCAGGGCGAATGCTGCCTCGTCTTTCAGGGCGAATGCTGCCTCGTCTTTCAGGGCGAATGCTGCCTCGTCTTTCAGGGCGAATGCTGCCTCGTCTTTCAGGGCGAATGCTGCCTCGTCTTTCAGGGCGAATGCTGCCTCGTCTTTCAGGGCGAATGCTGCCTCGTCTTTCAGGATGAATGCAGCCTTGTCTTTCAGGAAGAATGCTGCCACGTCTTTCAGGACGAATGCAGCCTCGTCTTTCAGGGCGAATGCAGCCTCGTCTTTCGGGGCGAATGCAGCCTCGTCTTTCAGGAAGAATGCAGCCTCGTCTTTCGGGGCGAGTGCAACCTCGTCTTTCGGGGCGAGGGCAGCCTCGTCTTTCGGGACGAGGGCAGCCTCGTCTTTCGGGACGAGGGCAGCCTCGTCTTTCGGGACGAGGGCAGCCTCGTCTTTCGGGACGAGGGCAGCCTCGTCTTTCGGGACAAGGGCAGCCTCGTCTTTCAGGATGATAGGACGATTGCCGCCTTGTCCTTTCAGGGCGACGCCACATCTTATAAGATCTTTGTCAAGGATGACTTTAGTGATCACTTTTCTCCTGTTGAATTGTTTGAGGTTAACAGAAGGAGAGGATCCTAAGTTCTGTTGCTCCATGTTCCCCACCCTCTGAGTTTTCACGTGGTCATTAATGGAGCTTTAAGAATATATTAATTTTTGTTTCTTAAAACAGAAACCTTTGATGACTAACAACAGTAGGAGCCAGACTTTGCTACTTCTGGCGAGCCTGGGAGAGGAGAGGAGCAGACCTTTGGTCCGTGTTTTTTTTACTAAGGATGGATGCGAAATCTTTATCCTAGTGAATCCTCCTTTGTTAGTTACTCCGATAAGACTTTTTCTGCCTAACCGACGTTGCAACTTCAATGTCTCTTTTGGGAGAGGGAGTCTTTTGTCCGGTCTTGGACGTAAATGCTCTTTACGCCTTCGTTCAGAAGTCAAAGTTCTCCATGGAGACTTCAAAATCTTTGGAGAAGAAGGGAGCAGACCTTTGGTCAGTACTTCTTCTGAAGGAGGATTACTTTTTTCCTTTTATAGGGAAACCTCTTTTAGTTTTTAGCTACAACGATTCTCTCTCCCAGTTCTAGAGAGGAGTCTAAGTGGCAGGCTATGCAATCAAACTTTATCTGAGGTTTGTTTACAAGGAAGAACAGGTGTAGAATGGGTCAGTTTCGGGCGTGTGTTTTGGTCTCAGCTCCGCCCCTCTCATGTTCAAGTAACTTATGCTTTATGTAGCGGAATACTGCTCTCTGGCGAAATCAGAGCGTCCCTGTATCTGGATTTTTAGATAACGTTGAGCCTATCAAATAATTAGGTCTTCCTGTCAACAAGAAGAGTCTCTTCTGACACCAGGACGCTCAGCACCTTGTCTTCTAGAACGTTCAGCGTCTCGCTGTGTTAACCTCTCGGCTCCACGTCTTACAGGCTCCACGTCTTACAGGCTCCACGTCTTACAGGACTTTTGGCACCACGTCTTACAGGACTATCGGCGCCACGTCTTACAGGACGATCGGCGCCTCGTCTTTCAGGACGCTCGACGTCGAAGTTCTAGCATGAGGCATGACTTTGAACATGAGAAACTAGGACTTCGTGATGACACTAGTCGAATCGTGTGTCGAGATCAAGGACGCCTTCGTTCTGATTTCTTGGATCTAGGAAGGAGGTTTGTTCTTGGGCAAGAAACATCGGGGCAATCTTGCTCAGCAGGAAGAGACTTGTTTTTTTTCCCACAGAATGGTCTCTCAACCCGCAAGTCTGTCAGTCTCTGGATGTTGTGGGGCAGACCTGTAACAGACCTTTTTGCCTCCAACTGGAAGAAGAGGATCCCCTACTGCTGCTTCCTAGTCCCGGACGAGGAAGCTGTAGCAGTGGACTCCTTCCTGATGGATTGGACGGGGGTGGACATGTTTGCGTTGCCCCCGTTCGAGATCATCAATCTGGTCTTCAGGAAATTCGCTCTCCTCGATTCGGGGCGAATGATCCTAGCGGCTCCATTCTGGCCTGCTAGGGAATGGTTTTCGGAAGTGATGGGCATGTTGATGGACTTCCCAAGAAGACTTCGGCAAGTCCAGATCTTCTCAAACAGCCCCACTTCGAGAGGTATCATCTTACCCCCCTTGCTGTCAACTGACTTCCTTCAGACTGACTAGAAGCTTGTCAGATCTCGAGGCTTTTCGGCACAAGCGACGAAATCTATCGCCAGAGCAAGGAGGATCTCTTCACAAAGAGTCTACCAATCTAGGTGGGAGACCTTTAGAGCTTGGTGCAGGCGGCACAAGTTTCCCCATCCACTACCTCTCTGAGCCAGATTGCAGACTTCTTCTTGTACCTCAGACAGGATGCTAAGCTGGCTGTTTCTACCATCAATGGATACAGCAGTATGCTCTCCGCCATCTTTAGGCATAGAGGCCTAGAGTTGTCCCAAAATCAAGGTTTGCAGGACCTCATTGGGTCTTTTCAGACGAAGTAATAGGTACTCTTATACTGGATGTGGTGTTTAAGTTTCTGTGCTCCAAGAAATTTGAACCTATCTCGCTAGCCTCTCTTCGAGTTGTAGCGAAGAAAACCCTCTCCCTTATGACTCTAGCGAATGCCAAGAGGTCAGCGAAGTCCAAGCGATTGGGAAGAGGGTGAGCTTCAATTAGGATAGGGCAGTTTGTGCCTTAAGGTTCATCTTTCTCGTAAAGAGCGAGAACCCTTCGTAACCCTGTCCTACGACGTTTGATGTCATTAACCTCACGAACCTAGTGGGTCGAGAGAAGGAAAGACTCCTCTGCCCAGTTAGGTCCCTCATAGTTTTTTTGGCTCACACTATGAACGTGAGCTGTGCATCCAACTTGTTATGGTGTTCAGTGAAAGATCCGCCAAAAACCCCTGTCTAAGTATGCTTTGTCCTTTTTCCTGAGTGAGAAAATTAGGGAAGCCCACCTCTTATGTGAGGAGGAACACTTCGCCCTGTTGAAATTACGGGCTCACGAAGTGAGAGCCATTGCTACCTCTCTGGCATATCAGGAATATATGTTAGTTAGGCTATTCATGGATGCTATTTTCTGGAGGAGCAACTCTGTCTTCGCTTCTCATTAACTTAGAGTGGTGAGAGTAGACTTTGGCTAGTGCTATACCTTGGGCCCATGCATAGCTGCAGTTTCTGTATTAGGCAAAGGAGTTAATAACCCCACTCAACCTTGGTTTATATGCATGTATGAGGGTTTGTGTTTTCATGATAGTCTGAGGACTTCGTCTTGTGGTGCGGTTCCCTCAGTCTAGATAGATAGTTTATGTCTATGTTGCAGGGTTAGGTGGTTAGTTTTAGTAAGGTTGCAGTTTTTATTATATGGGGCGAAGGTAGTTTCTGAAGTCTAGTCAAGTTGTTGGTCTTATCCCTTTGACAGACTCGATTGAGGTTTTTTTTGCAGTTTTGCAGGCTTACTCCTGGATAAACTCTCCTAAGGGAAAGCCACTCTAAAGGCTGTACCTTTGAATCAGCTACCTTAGCAGGCAAGGAATCAAGGTGTTTTTATCTCCTACAACTCTTTTGTTGTTTCCCCAACGATGTTTACTGTCTGTTTCCCTCCTCCAAATGTGTGAATCAGCTATATATATATAACTGCCAGGTAAGTACTATTCATAAAAATGGAGTTTTTATGATAAAACAAAGTTTTATGAATACTTACCTGGCAGTTATATATATATATTCGAAGGCCCACCCACCTCCCCTCAGGAGACAGGTCGGGCATTGATGAACTGAAGTCTTGGACACGGGAATGATTCCTTGGACCACCCTGTGACGGGTGTTACCACCTACCTCCCAACCACCACAAGGCGGTTGCCTCGTTTTGAAAAAATTTGCCGATTTAGAGATATCAGCTATATATATATATATATATATATATATATATATATATATATATATATATATATATATATATATATATATATATATATAACTTCCAGGTAAGTATTCATAAAACTTTGTTTTATCATAAAAACTCCATATTTGTAATCTGAAAGTAATTGTCTTTTATTTACAGGAATTGATACAGAAATACTCACAAGAAGTAATTCGTACCACTACAAAGGAAAGTAACATTATAGAGAACCTTTCTTCTACAGATAATTTGAGTTTTGATATCTCAAGAAATCTGAAAGTTGCAGGGTTTGATGGAAGAGAGAATTGTTCTGAAAGAGACTGTAGTAATTCAAGAAACTTGAATTTTGAAGTGCCTCAAAATATAAAACCAACATATAATGGGAATGGGTGCAAGTCTGCAAATTCGGAGTCTTATGTGAATGAACATGCAAAACCAGCTTTAGATGTTAGTTGTGTAGACTATAGACTATCAGAAATAGTAACCAATCCTTTACAATTCATTACGGCAGCTACATACGTAAATCAGAACAAACTGCAGCCAGAGATCCCTATGAATTCATTGTCACATGAAAAGCAAAGTACTCCTTTAGTAAGATTTTCAGAAATACGCCAACCTACGGAGTTTTCTAATACCTATGGGAGGATCAGTGAGGGTTCTATCTTTGAAAAGAAATTATCTTCATTGCCACTTGATAACAATCGGCCAAGTACTGATATTTGTCCAGCAATTTCTCAGGGAGTATTTTTCACTAAAAATGTGGATACCGTGTCACCAAGCTCGATGGGAGTATTAGATGTAGAAAATAACGTAAATGATAAATTCCAACCTGTATACGAAGATAAATTTTTTATCGAATCAAATCAAGCCCCATGTATTACTGGATTGCCTATTGCCAAACCTTTATCTTATTGCTCAGTTGGAGGTAATGCAACATCAAAACATTTTGATACAAGGGGAGTTGGTAATACTGTGTTAACTAATCCTGCATTACAACAAGAACCAAATACTGATTTCTATGATGCTTTCAATAATATTCATGATCCCAAAGTAGACACAGCTGTTGACGACCAGTTTCAATTTTGTCCTCAAAAGAGTGAAATATCCCCCATTGTAAGTGCAAACGAAATTTTAGGCTTTGGTGGAACTGGTAAACTTGAAAGTTTTTCTTCAGTAGCTCAAGGCCTGAATGTGCCTCGCACCAGATGGTTGAAGAATACCGTTAACCAGGGAGGATTGCGTAAACCCAATAAGATTAATTCTGATTTGCCTGTTTATAAGTCAGTAACCCCAGGAAGCCAAGAAAAGTCAAATCCCATCCATTCTGTTGCAACACAACAATCTATTACTGTCAGTGAAAAAGAATATGACAATTGCTCTTGTGCTTTTACTCCTCAGTCATCTTCTTTCAGTGATGGGGCAAGCCATTTTATTCCATTATCAGAAAATGAAGATGTTTCTGGCATGCTAGATGTGATACCTAGTGATCTTGGTAGTGGAAGTCTTGGACCTAGAAAGAATGGTTCATGCATATCATCATATGTTACAGTCCTGCCAGGTACCCCGATGACCACTCCTGTGAACGAACACATTTTGCGTCATAGTTTGTCTGGGAAAAAGTCACCAGATGAGCTCTATTTGCTAAAAGAAACTTCAATAACAAATGAAAATCAAAGTGCAGGAACTACTTGCATTTCAACATCATCCAGTTTTAAAGAACTTGAACGAGAGTTTCATTCAATTAATGGTTCTGGAAAATTGAGCGGAAAGGATTATGAGCCAAGTGATAGGAGCTTGAATAAAAGAAATGTTAATTACCCCCAGAATGATGTTAGTCAAACTAACAGTAATCATGGTTCTCTACTATTTCATGTTCCTGACATTCAAAAAATTTATGAAGATAATTATAAAGATATAAGTGAAAGTGTAGAGAAGAACAAAAGTTTGTTTGATGGTCAACTTGGGTCAGCCAATAGTTGCTTGGTCAGTGATAATTTGCAATGGAGATTCTTGGATAAGAAGGCTGTGGACACTAATAGAAAGGATTCTAACAAGGAACTTGAGTGGAAAATGATCTTACAAAAAAAAGATATCATTCTGGAAATGTTGAAGAATAAGCTTAAAACGGCTCGGCATCTCGACAGCACTGATATTGCTATAGTAAAATATCTTGAAGCGTATGGTGGATGTAAAGCAAGAAACATGGGCAAGGACCTTGGAACGGCAGATGTAAAAGATTCCCTGTCTTTACATGCAAAGTTTCCGGGAACATTTTTAGAGGAAGTTGAGCTGAGAAAAACACACGTGAATAAATCAGACATGAATGGAAGTAAGATGGGTCCATGTTTTGAAGGAGGGATTAATCCCAATAAAAACCCATGTCCCCAAACAGAAGGAAACTCAAGGGTGCCTTGTCATAACGCATGCAAAGACAGTTTGAAAGAGGATACAGGTGAAAGGACCAACAACAGATGCAAATCAGAAGTAAGTAAAGAAGAGGTAGCTATAGGAAAAGGGGGAAATGAGGAAAAAATATACAGTTTCGTTGAACAGAAACTTGAAGAAGGAAAATGTACGGAAGAGGAAATATTGCACCATTCACCAGTCAACAGAATAAGTTTGAGAAATTCATCCCCAGACTCATCTCAAATAACACCTTCTTGTGTAGATGAAAAAGAAAAAAAGGGAAATGAGTACCCTGGTGATCTATGTTCCTCACTGGATATTCAAGAATATGAGCAACTATTGCAGGAATTAAAACTATTGAACTTAGGCTTGCAATTAAAGAAGCAGGAATATAAGACTATTGTAAGCAATTACACTGATAGTACTTTACTATCAATGCATCATCACTTAGAGAAACTGACTGATGTTATTTTTGAATTAAGGAAAAGATATAAAGAAAAGAAAATGCAGATTGAAAATATAATTGTTCAGAAAAGAGAACAAAGAAGTAATTTACTGGCTGGGAAGCATTCATGTCATGCAAGGAATTTTGAAAACCCTTCCTTACCAGTTAGAAATAACGCAGATGTGAAGATGCCTTCTAATTCGAGTTCTAGCAATGATCATAATGCCAAGGATGTATCTGGAAGATATCCCACAAACACAGAGTTGGCCCTTGACCAGGTTGAAGAATTTCTCAGGTTTCCCTCAGGTCAGAGTATTGATCCTGTGTGCTCCAAAAATCCTTCCAGTGCGAAAAGGGAGGGGGATCATAATGTCAACACAAAGTTTCTGGGTGATCAGAGTCTGCAGAATAATCAAAATACTCTCGTGAATAGTAAAGAAACTATGGTTAGGTTTAATGATGTATTACACCAACCAGAAATAAAAGGCAATATGTGCTTGTCTGACTTGCCCGGTATAAATTTTAAAACACAAAACAACTTTAGTGTTGTGCCTCATCCTGTTGACCATATTTTAGGAATTCAAAATAGGCACCCTTTTCCAATTCATGCAGGAAACCAGAACAGGGACATTTTCCGGACAGGCTGTCCTCTGATGTCTCAAGCATATCCATATCGTGCAAATCCTCCCCATTATTATATGGGGCAAAATTGTTATAATATACCTGTAAGGCCTAGCCTCTTAGCATTCAACCAACCTGTAAGACATGCTTCCATAACATTTAACCAGGTAAGTCAACACTCAAGTCTGGCCCCTTCTCCATATTTATATGACATGTATCCCAGTAGTCCATATTTACTACCTATGTAACTCGCATTCCTATATCTCAGAGATTTTGGATTTTCGGTCATTGTATTCATATAAGGTTAGTATGGGAAGGAGTTCTGTTTTAGTTTGAAATTCTATACAGTATAATTTTGTTTTAGATATTCCTACTTTTTCACTGAAAAACTTTTAGGATTTAAAAGAAGGTAAATGTTAATCTTACAAGTCCAATATAGAAAAAATTAAAATAATTCATGTACTGTTCTCTCACTGATACAAGAAAGTTCATTCATTTGTCTAGGTATCTTTTATGTTAAAAGTCACCAAATTTTGTTTATCACATACCCAAGTAATTTGTATGTGCTTGTCTAGTTAGGTTTTCTTTAATTTTTTAAATTTAGTTTATCTTGGTTAAAGATGATTGAATGGAATAGATATCTTTAATTTTTCCTTTTATCATTCACCAATATTGGCTTCAAAGTGTGTTCTTGAATGATTAGTATTTGATTTGTATATAGATATTTTCTTAATGAATGGTATTTAAACCATAGGTTTTATAGCAGCAGTCAGATGCTGCAGCCATAAATATGCTTTCAAAGCTGCAAGTTTTAAATTTTGTCAAGACTGCTTTATCCTCGTAACATTTTTGTGTGGTTCCTGTGTAGTGCCTCTTTTACTCAGTATAATCTGGAGTTAGCTTTTTTGTGGTGATTTCTCTCCTTGATTAACTATTTAAACTTAATATTACTAGTACTACTACAAGCCAGGATTGAACCCTAGCTTGGAAATGTAATGTTACAAGCTATAGGATCCCAATAGGGAAAGCAACTCAGCACCATAGCCTATGTTAAATGATAATGGTGAATAAAGAAAATAGTGTAAATGAGAAATAAAAGAAATAGAGCTAAAGGCAAGTAAAACATTTACATTGAATTATGGCTGTGATCCTAGTAACAGGCCATATGGCTTAAATTTCTATATAGTACAGTTAATCTTCTCAACAAAGAAATCTTTGTACAATATTTTCAAGTTCCACCTGTATAATTTTATTTTCAATTTAATTCATTCCACCTGTATAATTAGGAGGATCATTCTGCAATTAGATCACAGAAGAAGTAAAACTTCTCGAATCTTTTTGTAATAAGCATCATAAAAGAAAAGTAAGGACTGCATATATAATGCTACATGGTGGATGGTATAGACTTGGAAGATTTGAATGCAAAGGATTGCCAGAATCGTGTTCTGTATTCTGTAGAACAATACATCATCCTGGTAATAAAAGAAGAGCAATTGTGTCTTCAATACTGTACACACAATCATGAGTGGATTGTAAACTGCTGGACAGTGTAGAGGTTTGGTACACAAATACTGTACACTAAATGCAAAACAGTTCAGACCAAGACAATTCAAATCCCCACAAATATAACTGGCCTTTGTTACAACCATTGTGACCACTCATAAAATAATCTGCCAAATGAGATTCTGTTTAGTTATGGAAGAACACTTGAACCAATAAAAATAAAAGTGTTTGGACTCACAATTTAATAGATGTGCATGTAACAATATTTGAGAGTATATGATTAAATGAATAAGTAGTCATAACCATTAAAGTTTGATAAATGTCATCACTTGACTTGTAGTTGTGGCTGATTATTTATTTAAAGATATTATAGCATCACATCTCTAAGCAAAAATAAAGTTATCCTTTTATTTTTATTGGTAATTTCATTTAATGAAATCAAATCTATTACTTATAGATTTCTTTATCATAGGTTATAAACTACAGCTACAGTATCTCCTTAATGCTTAAGTAATCCTTTAGTTGGATGAGCTGTGCTAACTTTGAATTGTTTCTCATCTCAGTATCACTGGAGACATTATTTGTTGAAAAGCACTCCCTTTTCATCCTTTAACATAGAATACCACAGATGGCATCGACGATCATAACATAATAGGAGTGGAAAGTCATTAAAGTGAGGGAGGTTAGAAATAGTTTTAATGAGAGAGAGAGAGAGAGAGAGAGAGAGAGAGAGAGAGAGAGAGAGAGAGAGAGAGAGAGAGAGAGAGAGAGAGAGAGAGAGAGATCTTTGCCAAGGAAGCCAGGTTGACCACAGGTAAGTAATGAAATCGTTTTTTTTTTTATTATAAGTATTCTGTTATTTATATGGTATGTATATATGGCTCACTCATCAATTCTGTATTTACTGCAGATTTAAATTGTTTGTATAGTTTTTGTCTAATGCTGTCCCCATGTTAGTGCATTTAATTTTCTTGAACAAAAATTATATTTTTCATTATTCATCAAGGTTAGCTGATTCACTAAAGAGAGAGAAAGTAAGTTTAAATTCTATTAAACTTATTTTTAATAACAATCAGGATATTCCATAGTCTTTATCTGTGAGGTAATGTAGGTTTTGTTGTACAGTATACTGTGCTTACAAATTAGTTTCATGTCATGGTATACCAATAATGTTTAAGCATATTTCATGTTGAATATCTTTTGGTCCTAAGGTAAGTTGGTCCAAGTTACCTTAACACAGATTTTCGCATGCCAGTCTTATAGAAGATATTCTGAGGTGTTTTTTGAAACAAAAGCTGATGTTGGTTCAAGTTTCTTACCACAAATATTTTGTTTGTTGACCGGTAGATATTTGGTGAATAAACAGTAACACTAAAGTGGAGTACAATATAAAACCAAAAGTATATGTCAAGTATTGGAAAAGAATCAGTTGAGGGAACATTTAACAATAAACAAACCTTTTGAGCCATCCCACTGTGACCCAGATGTGATTTGGTTAAACTAAAAAATAATAAGAAAAATAGAATGTAAATGTTTGGTGATGGTGTGAGTTGATTGAACTACTCCAAGGTATCTTTAAACTTGTCCAAAATGATCCGAAGATGAACCAGTAGTTAACAACAATAATTTGTTGCGTAAATGAAGAAGTTATTGCCTCATATTTTATCAACCCCCATAACATAGTGTCATCAGTTGAGATCTTCCAATTCTCCATACCTGTTGTTGTTGATTACAGCCAACAGTTCTTGTTGGCACGAGCCATTCCCTTGGTCGGTCCGTAATATAGTAAAGACTTTTAAGTGTCACACTGGAGATTGTTTATATTCCAGTGCTTGTTATGCAATCATAGTAATGTAAAAATTCAGTTATCTAATTGCATACCATCATATGGTACTTTAGAACAATTAAAGCAGTCTAGGGAAAAAGGCTTTTGAATACTGTGCTAGACAGATTTTGCCATTTGATCTTCTCCAAGAGGCTGTATGAAGCTGTCGCAAGATAAATATTGCTAATGCTGGTGATAGTGTATCGCAATTCCTTACCTGACAACAATTAAAAGATTTTCTACGGTAGTCTTAAAAATTATTGAATAGATTCATTAGTAACATAGACAGGATTGAATGAAAGACAGCATAATAATCGGCTAAAATCTTGCCCTCTCCCATTCTATAGAATTTCAAAATTTGATAATCTAACTTTTTGCATCAGAACAATCAGATCAGTATACTGTACTATTAATTATTTGTAAATTTTGAAGAAAAGAGGTGGTCAAATGACAATTCATTTCATTTAAACTGTACGTCCAACATATCACACAATATATCATGTTCAGAAATTTTATACAAATTTGGGAAAGTTAATGTAGAACAAGGTGTAGAGGAAGAATCTTGAAAGGGTGAGGAACTTGAGAAGGAAATGGGAGAAAGTGAAGGAAAAAATGTGAGGAAAAGGAACTAGGGAATCATTATGATGATAAAGGAAACATCGAAGAAGATAAAGAACAAATTGAAGAAACTTTAGAACAAAAATCATTCCTGAGGATATGAAACACGAGATTCATCATTTCAGAAAAGCAGAAAAATCAAAATTAGATGAGAAACTGCTTGTAGCTCAACTATCATGAAAAATTTTCTGTAAAAAAGTTAAAGTGAATGAGAAGATTGTTAAATGTAAACTTAAAAAACACTTAAAGCGTTAAAGAACAATTTCCTTGTGCAAATACTATAATGCAAATTATAGTTTGTTAGAGGGAGCAAGAGAACAAGAGAAGCAAGGAACAGAAAATACGACCATCCAAGATCAATGATGCATACCTTGAAAGGCAAGAGAATAAATTGTTGGAATAACAGAGAAAGTGGACTCTTGTGTAATTCAAAATACTGCGAAGTTGACGAGCACCAACTGAAATCAAGGACTTTCTCCTTTAGAAGGAAGAAAGTGTTGCCTCTGTCAGGTCTAAGCACAGCATCGATCCAAAGTTATGCACCATGATAGAACCAGTGTTTGGGTATTGTTTAGTAGGTGTTCAATCTTGGCTACAAAGGAAGTTTCCTGCCATGTCAAAGTAGGTGTTAAGGGTCCTAATCAAAATATATTAGGAGAGACTAGTTAAAGGATTAATATAAGAGAATGTAGGATGAATAGAAGCCATGTTGGCTCAGGTTGACCAGATAGGGTGAAGACGAGCAACTTTCTTCACTACTTCCTATACACATAAGCAGTGGCTACCTGAGGAGAAATTTATTCCTGTGGTCAAGGTCCATCTTAACTCAAGTCCTTGCTAATTAGAAAGATGAAAGCATTTTGTGTGTGCATACCCACTAGAAGTGAGAATATATCCCATCCCCAACAACTAGGGGATGTAAGATGCAAGAGATGCACTTACATTCCAAATTCCTTTGCAACCTAACCTCTAGCACACGTAAAAGAGGGCTACTGTGTCATCATTCTTTTTTGGATAAAAGTCCTGGGGGGGTAAATTTTTTTCAGTTGGCCAAGGTTCATCTTCACTAAAATCCTTGCTAATCAGAGGCTCTGGTAAGTAAGTATTTTCCTAACATTTTATATAAGCCCAGTCCATTGATAGGATATGCGGTTAGGTTCCTATTTACGGCAAGGGTTATAAACCTGGGAAATTTATGATCTATGAGATATACTAGTTTGAATTACCAGCTCTTTTAGCTATCTTCAGTGCAGATAAAAAGTGGTTATTCTGTAAGAATTCTTTATGGGATAAAATTCTAGAGGATAATTTTTTTCAGGTGGCCAATGCCCATCGTGGATAAGTCCTGGCTGAGCGAAGGGGTTATGAATGCCGAGTGCTTTTCTAGCAATTTATATAAACCCACTGATGAATGGGGATGTCAGGAGTTTTGGCACCTTTGTTAATAGGGCAGTAGCATCCTTATAGGATAGCACAAGTACACCATTCACCAATAGTACTATAATTCTTACTTGTTTACACCAAGGCACACCTTGGTTTATGGGCTTACCCAAGTGTGTGGTCCTTCTACCTTGTGGGTTAGTCTCCTTCATATGAAGAGTACAGGTGCTTCCCTTAGGCTTAAGCATCTACTGGGAATAGGTGTTGAGTCAGGATACTTACCAGTGGCATAGCTAAGTGTGGACAAGGCGCTGGGGCCTTTTTGAAAATGCCCCCCCTTGCCTCCAAAGAAGCGTTAAAAAATATGTTATTATACGTTTAAAATTACCACCAACTCACCGGGGAGGGGGGTCATCTTTACTAACTCAGACCCCTGGACCCCAAAATCTTTAGGTAAGCCCTTGATACTTACTTTTGTGACTCTAAGCTGGCCCCCTGCAATAAAGTTTGTATGTGTCATCTGACACTGGATAGTTCTGCCCAAGCATTCATCTTGCCTTAATAATTTCACTGGGAAAGCACTTTGTTCTTCATTTCCATGAAGTTATAATCAGTTTTCAAGTTCCTTTGATGATGGAGCAGATCCGGTTTGAGACTGGCAGCTCTTGGCTCGAAACCCGCATGAAGGATGTTGCATGTTGAATTAATTTTCTGGCAAGTGGACTGGAGTGACACTTTTCTTTGGCTGCTGGATGTGCGACTTAGCTGCCTTTTTAAAGTAGCCGCATAGCTCTCCCTTTAAGAGGAGAGGCCAGAAAAAGGTGACCCAAACTCAGTTTACTTCACACTTGATCTAGATGTCTGGCAGTGGACATTCAGACTTGGCAGTGGACATTCAGACAACGTACATTGAGGTCACAAAAAGATAAACCGTGAACTAATCACACAAGCCGAAAACACACGGAATGGTGTCTTTTCTCAAGTACTGTACCAACTATTCATGGAAGTGTGCTTAACTGCTCTTGGGAAGAAATGCAGATCCAGTAAAATTTTTATTATTAATTTTATAGACACTCGTCGGCCTTGAGGGCAAAATATTTTTACTGATGGAGCCAAGTCAAATATCAGGATAGGATATTGTTTTAGCTGTAGATGCCATAATTAAGAAAAATACTCCACCATGATCCATCTTCAAAGCAGAAAAGTATACAATGATAAAAGCTATCAGATCTTTGTAACCCAGGAAGTGTTGGTGAAAACTTGTATATTCTGGTTTCAGCCGGCTTTTATCTTCACTAAAGCTATTGATGGTCTGTTGCAAAAGGATACAAGAAGTGCATTCACATGAACAGTTCAAGGTCAAGTTTGCTGTGGTACCAGCACACTTAGGGATACCCCTGTTGGGGGGGGGGGGGGGGTGGTTAGTGCCATAAGTGCACCTCAAGCAGTGCATACAAGTATTACTTGAAGGTCTTTGCAGAGTCCCTTCGGTCCCTAGCTGCACACCATTTTTAACCTTCTACTATGCCTCTGTTCCTGCTTATTTTCTTCCATATTGCTGTCCAGCTTCCATAACTTTGACCATACACTGCAAATGTGGGTTTTTTCCCCTGCTGTACAGTTGTCTTCATTAATTCCGGTACACTTCATGGAAAGCTTAGAAGACATCTGACAGTTGTAAATTGTAGCAGGTAACGCTGTACTCAGCAAAAGAGACTGTTGTTAATGCTTCTAGTAAAACATTTACTGAACATTTTGATTAATTTAATGAAGTGATATATAGAAATATTATTATTTACTTACAAGCGTACTTTGTAAAGTTAATAGAAATACTTTTGATCGGCGACTTTCGTTTTATAGGAAATGTTGGCAAAGTTTCTCTTTTGCCTGACGCAGTGTTACCTTCTACAATATACAGCTGTTAGACATTTCTTTAGCTTCCCAAGAAGTGTACCGGAAATAATGAAGCCAACCGTACATGGGTGCTGAATGACTTCACAGACCCCAGTGCTGTGCATTGTAGCCCAAATTCATAGATCCAACCCATAGCCTAAATCCTATATTCAATTCAATTCACACCAACCCATAGAGAGAGGTGGAAACAAGGCTGAGATTACATGAAGTTTTTCAGCTAGTGGGCCATAATTTCATTGGGTTGTGGTAACGTCCCTGACTGGTGAACGCCAGACTGGGGTTCGAGTCCCGCTCAAACTTGTTCATACCTTTGGTCGCTGCAATCTCACCGTCCTTTTGAGCTAAGGATGGGGCTTTGGTGGGAGCCTATAGGTCTATCTGCTGAGTCATCAGCAGCCATTGCCTGGCCCTCCTTGGTTCTAGCTTGGGTGGAAAGGTGGCTTGGGCACTGATCATATGTATAAATGGTCAGTTTCTAGGCCATTGTCCTGCTCGATAGGGCACTGTCACTGTCCCTTGCCTCTGCCATTCATGAGCGACTTTTAAACCTTCAAACCTTTAAATACAGTAAGTGGCAGGGTAGCGTGGATGGTGTGATTAATACCGTAATAAATGAATTAAAGGTTATTAGATTATTCATTTAAAAATAGCAGTTTTCGAATCCCCCTATAAAAGAAGACTAGCATGATTTTATCGAGATTGTGTATTAAGACACTCATGTCACCCATAGGTATTTATTACTAAATGGAAATGGGAAATTTGTCCCTGTTTACTTCTACCGAGCAGGTTTGTCAATAAAGTTAATTGTAATTGATCCCTTTTTAATAAATAGAGAATATATTGTTTATTTTGATTTTTAATACGGCTATATATAGATATTCGTTCTCCATTTAAAGCATGAAGTGGCTGAACTTTCCCAGTGCTTGTTCCGAGTCCAAATTTCATGAATTTAATTAAATTTGCAGACTTCCTGTAGCTCTCCTTCTCGACTTATTTTTTTTAACAAATGTTTTCAAAATCTATTTTTGTTAAATCTAACAACAGCACACAATTTGGATTGAATTAAAGTATGCTATTTAGATAACCTTTTATTACCTGGGCCCATTGATGAAAAGTGGCATATAGCTTGTGTGTTTTAAGTAGTACATTTTATTGCCAAGTTCAGCAAGTGATGTCTATGAAAGGATGAAATTATTACAAGAGGTTATAAATTTTGTAGCCAGGTCATGTTAACCTCATTTTTAGTCGCTACTAGAGCGCTCTCGTTTTACAAGTGCACGCGCCATAAATAGAATGATTACTTAAAAACATGAAAGCTACTCTCACTGATAACGTATCTCTG
Organism: Palaemon carinicauda; assembly: GCF_036898095.1. Lineage (NCBI taxonomy): Eukaryota > Metazoa > Arthropoda > Malacostraca > Decapoda > Palaemonidae > Palaemon > Palaemon carinicauda. The sequence continues at coordinate 124,279,483 of NC_090745.1, read as the reverse complement.
AAGTCCCTCCTTTAAAATACGAAAGTCGTTCTTGTTAACACAGTATCCCATGTTACCAATTATTTGCTCCACCAAGTATCAAGGATGACGGTTTTGTGTCACTGTGCCACATAGCCCATCATCCTTGGCATTATATTCTGTCATCTCGTTTAATCTCTCATGTCATCTGAGCTCTTGGTGATGACAACATCCATAAAACTTCTTGCGGTGTCTCTTTTCTCTTTAGTTTGTATTATATTCCTCTTCTAGGAGAAGGACACTCTGAAATCAAACCACTGTTCTCTAGTCTTGGGTAGTGCTATAGCCTCTGTACCATGGTCTTCCACGGTCTTGGGTTATAGTTCTCTTGCTTGAGGGTACACTCGGGCACACTATGCTATCTAATTTCTCTTTTTGTTTTGTTCAAATTTTTATAGTTTATATAGATGTTTATTTTAATGTTGAAACCATTCCTAAAATATTTTATTTTTCCTTTTTTCCTTTCTTCACTGAGCTATTTTCCCGGTTGGAGCCCCTGGACTCATAGCGTACTGCTTTTCCAATTAGGGTTGTAGCCTAGCATATAATAATAATAATAATAATAATAATAATAATAATAATAATAATAATAATAATAAAACAGCTGAAATCAATATAAAAGGTATAGCCCAATTGTTTTGATTTTCAATGATAGCCATCACAATCAACTGAAAAATTTGGAATTTTTATGTCGCCTCTGGAATACAATGTTTTCCTTTTTTTTTTTCTTTTTTTTTTTCCTTTTTTCTTAATTTTTAAGGACACTTCTTTATACATACCTGAAGGAGTTTGTGTTGAAGTTCTGTTCAGTTTATGAGATAAGTTAAGCTAGAAATTTGCTCCCTTTCTTATTTATGATTATATATGGTGATGAATCTCATAAATGTAATTTTTCTTCTTAATACCGGTAAAGGCATATAACCAAATGTCTTGAGGGTACACTCGGGCACACTATTCTTTCTCGTTTCTCTTCCTCTTGTTTTTTATTTTTTTTTATACTTTATATAGGAAATATTCATCTTAATGGTGTTACTGTTCTTAAGATATTTTATTTTAATTTTTAATTACTTCTCTTATAGTTCCCTTAATTCCTTTCCTCACAAGGCCATTTTCCCCGTTGGAGCCCTAACGCCTGTAGCATCCTGCTTTTCCAACTAGGGTTGTGGCTTGGCAAGTGATAATAATAATAATAATAATAATGATAATAATAATAAATGTTTAGACTAGTTGAGAGCAAGGCAATTATGGTAGGGCTAATAGTGATTACTTACGAATGAACTGATAAACCTTACAGCATCGTTAACTACAATACTTCTCCCAACTCTAAGGCGGAAAAGGAAATAATTACTTCTAAGTTGTTTTACATTATGCAAAACCGGGAAATAGTTAACAGTGGTAAACATGTGGCGTGAATTGACCACCAACTGGTAGTAAATTCCCATTTTCTGTTGATATTAAAAAGTCACGAGATTGATGTGAACTAATAACGGCAAGTCGTTAATTTAGATGTCCTTAAATACATTTGTGTGATGCTTCCATATTCCATTCCTTTCCGTATTCCTCAATATTTGACTATAAAGCTACATGAATAGACTATAGAAGACGATTACTTTATTATTATTATTATTATTATTATTATTATTATTATTATTATTTGCTAAGCTACAACCCTAGTTGAAAAGGCAGGGTGCTAAAAGACCAAGGGCTCCAACAAGAAAAAATAACTCAGTGAGGAAAGGAAATAAATAAATAGACGTAATGAACAATTAAAACATTTTAATAACAATAACATTGAAATAAATTTTCATATATAAACTATAAAGGACTCAAGAAAATACATGAGGAAGAGAAGTATAATAGAATAATATGCTCAAGTGCACCCTCAAGCAAGAGAACTCTAACCAAAGACAGTTGAAGGCTATGGTACAGAGGCTATAAACAAACTCCAAGAAAAGCTACAGGCTACTTATGAAATTTCCCTGTAGAATTATATGATATACTACGTAAGCCTACAGCTGGTTCAAAAACTACTTGCTAAGTAAAAATTGCCAGCACTGAAGCTCCCAGTAAATTTTGTTTTACCTAGACTTTCTTTAACTCGCCGTCTTGAGTTAGAGTTCTCTTGCTTGAGGGTACACTCGGGCACACTATTCCATCTAATTTCTCTTCCTCTTGTTTTGTTAAATTTTTTATAGTTTATATAGGAAATATTTATTTTAATGTTACTGTTCTTAAAATATTTATTTCCTTTTTTTACTCACTGGGCTATTTTCCCTGTTGGAGCCCCTAGGCTTATAGCATCCTGCTTTTCCAACTAGGGTTGTAGCTTAGCAAGTAATAATCTTATTTTGAATAAGCATTCGTCACAAAATTATCCTTCGGGAGTGTCTTTGTTTGACTTTCTATTTTGAGGCATTGTATTCTCGAGATAAAAATTTTCACTTCCTGTTGCGTTTCGCAGATGAAAGACCTTCCCGGCTCCAGCACCATACTAGATGGCCCAAATACTCTCTCTCTCTCTCTCTCTCTCTCTCTCTCTCTCTCTCTCTCTCTCTCTCTCTCTCTCTCTCTCTCTACTTTGAATCATAGAGGACTTACAGAATAAAATCTGCAATTATCCCGTTAGGAAAATTGATGACAATTAACAATTCATCTCACTCTATATCGTTAGGAAATTAGTTTCTCTGGTGAGCAGATCTTCTAGAACACTCCAAAATCAAACCTTTGTTCTCTGATCTTGGGTAAGGCCATAGCCTCTGTACCATTGTCTCCACTGTCTTGGGTTAGAGTTCTCTTGCTTGAGGGTGTACTCAGACACAATATTCTGCCTTATTTCTCTTCCTCTTTGTTTGTTTAAGTTTTCATAGTTTATTTAAGAAATATTTATTGTTATTTTTCCTTGTTTCCTTTCCACACTGGGCTATTTTCCCTGTTGGAGCCCCTGTGCTTATAGCATCCTGCTTTCCAACTAGGGTCGTAGCTTAGCATGTAATAATAATAATAATAATAATAATAATAATAATAATAATAATAATAATAATATATTGAAAGGCAGCAAAACACGCATCAAAGAAAATTGCAATAACTAACAAAGTTATTTTTTTCTTTTTTAGATGCAGCTCTTTACAGTTGTGCTAAAAGGTCGTCTGGTACTCAAGGGTGGTCTTCATTGGAATGTCGCATATGTGACCTTATCTCTCTCTATCTCTCTCTCTCTCTCTCTCTCTCTCTCTCTCTCTCTCTCTCTGGGTGAGAACGGAACGGAGATATTATCAAACAACGAAGCAAACTAGACGTAGACGGGAGCCAACATTTGACTCTCTCTCTCTCTCTCTCTCTCTCTCTCTCTCTCTCTCTCTCTCTCTCTCTTAACGAAACGGGGATATCAAACAAGGAGACGCGAGCTAATATTCGATAAGAATGAGATGTGGGCGGAGCTTAAGGGGATAATGAGAGATAGAAAAGTGACGTGGTACAGTTGGCCTCATTAATTCCAGTACACTTCACGGGAGACTAAGGGCACAACAGTGTATCGGAATTAATGAAGCCAATTGTACCAAGAAAGGAGGTCTCGAGAATAGTTAAGCTGCAAAAAACACCTTAGGAATGAGAAATCGAGGACATTTCACAATCCGACAAATTCCAAGGGCAACTGTGTATTTTAAATTTATTTAATTGTCGTGGTTGAATTATCGACAACCAATCTTGTTTTTACGGTGAACTCTATGACTGAGGAATTATTGATACCTGATTATTATCCTTATGAATATGACGAGAGAAAGAAATGGTCTGTATATGATGAAAAGAGACCCAATTAATGTTGGGACCGTTTCCGTAAATAAGGAAATCGTGAAGATATTTTTTTTTCTTTTTTTTTTATATAAACGGCCCATCTAATACTAAGCACACAAGGCCTATAGCTAGAGACTATCAAAGTAAACATATTCATGACTGCTTATTTCTGTCTTGAGTTACAATACTTGTGAATCTGCATTTCTTTTTTTATAAACGGCTCATCTAATAAAAAGGACACAAGGTCTGTGGCTAGGGACTATTAAAATAGTTATATTTATGACTGCTTATTTCTGTCTTGAGTTACAAGTACAATACTTATAAATCTGCATGAATCGATTTTGAAACTTGAAAAAAAAAATCACTGATATGTTTAAAGGAATGTTAGTTTAAAAAGTAGTTTTGTCTTGGAAATGCAAACCGAACCAGACTTGTTTTGTTATTTTCCTCGTAAAGTCTTAAGTGTTCTGCTTCCCCTCAGTCTTTTAAGTAGAATGCGTCAACCACTTTTAACAGTGATTCCTAAGGGGGCTAGTGCAAGGGCTAGTGCCGCCAGTTCATCTCACGCGGTACACTGTAGGCATTAGCCTAGTCGGGGGATTTTGCAGCATCAGTTCGAAGAATAGTTGCAACTCGCTAGCCTTCAGCGGTGTCTTCATCCTCAATTCCTTACTTCCATCCTGCTATCCAATAACATCTCTTTTACTCCAAAGTGTGTGTGTGTGTGTAAGTGTGCATATGTGTGTGTAAACACAGTACTATAGGCATGAAATCGTAGTGACCCCACTCACCTTGCATTGTTTAAGGCACTATTAAGGAATGTTATCTGCGTGGATGAATTAATTTCGTCTTGAATAGAGCATTGGATTGTCCTTGACATGCAACTTTGAGCTATCAATATCACCGTTATGATTGATGCAGCTCCTAAGGTGCCTCTGTGAATTATCTATATATATACCGTATATATATATATATATATATATATATATATATATATATATATATATATATATATATATATATATATATATATGGGCTTTACAGGGTTCAAAAGGAATATCTAGAAAATATGCATTCTCAGATTTTTATGTGCATTCGTGCTATTAGTTCACCCTTTTCTGCTTTATTTGGACTCTCTCAAGTTCCTAGTTAAAATTCCGTAAAAATAAAACTTTAATATTGTCTTTGGTGATTTGTGGTTTCATAACTTTAAAGATATGAATCGAATTTCTTGTTGATGGTGACAGAAAATTAAGTTTTCTTTCGGGTTTTGTATTTTTCTAGTCATCAATTTTATAAATGTTGAAAAAATTAAGGCTTGCTTCAATTATACTAAACATCGTAAGGTTGTCGCTTTTCTAGAAACTTATTTTTTTTTAGTTGATGATTAATCAATTTTTTTTGTAATTATACTTGCGAGCGTGTTTAAATGAAGTGGTTTATGTAACCTAAGAGTTTTCTGTTCGTTCTGTTATCTTTTACATATAAATATTAGTATAACTATTTTCTATTGTGAATTCAAATAATTATTTATCTAGATGTTATTATTTCGGTAAATTTTACATTTCAGAAAAATAATCGACTTTTTTTTTTTTTTTATTCCCTTTACCAATAGATGTCACCCTGTTAGCATGGACGTAACAGTGCTTGGAATTACACTTCGAACTTTGAGATTCCTTGTTAGTCTGAGCCAATAAGAAGTCTTACTTTCCATTTTTGTAAGCGAAACTTCAACGACGCCTCTGATTGGCTGATACATTTAGTACAAACGTAACCATGGATCAGTGAACAGTGTATTTTCTAACAATCATATCATTTTGGGGTTTTGGAATCTCATCGTGTGTAAACTTCTTGAGGATTTTTAAAGGTAATACGATTTCCTCATGTTTTAATTAAGGTACTTCTTATTCAGGGTTATTATTTAATTTGATGAGTAGGCCTAGTCTCGTCTCGTTATCAGATCGTTCGAATTTCGGCCGTTTTTGTCTGAAGGGTCATTATATATTAGGACTGTGATTTCCATTCATTTTTTTTTTTTTTTCTATTTTTTTTTTTGTGCGATAAATTCACATTTCGTTATAGGTTGAAATGCTGATTTCATAAAGCTAGTGATATGGGTAATTGGTAAGTTCATAGATGGTCCTGTTCAACTTGACTGAACAGGGAAAATTATCCAATTCCAGTATTGGAAAATTTACGTAGGGATTGTGTACCGAGGCCTTATATGGAATTTAAACACCCATTTTATCTTGTTAATGTCGTTACTTTTACCTTAAATAAATATCAAAATATTTTGTAATTCCTCTCGTAGGATGGACTGATTTTGTAACTACCTATATTGACAATTTGCATTTTGGAGCAAAAATTTACCATTTTGAGGGGATCCGGGAAGTGTTTGATAATTTCAAACTCCATGGTGCAGAGCAAACCGTTTTATATCCTTTCGGGTATTTAGTGGAACCTTATATGAATGTGTATCCTATACATTAATGTATGTACGTACATATGTGTAGTCTTTATGTACAAGAAAACTGTTATATAATGCCCTATATCTATTCATTGTAAATCATAGTATGGAAGGTTTAGTTAACTTTGTCCTCTATCTAATCTAAACTTGCTGCAAAAAACAACTCGTTAATTTTTTCTAGAATAGACTGTTGCCTTATATCTTTGTCTTGTGATAAAGCTCACCTATCAAAGATCTATAATCTTCAAATAACTGAAAGCTCCACATTTCTTTATATCCTGCTTCAGAATTCTGAATAGGTTATAGTGATAAGTGGATACCAAAACTAACGCTCTGAAGTAATCCAAAATGTTACCTATGTTAAGCATGACTGAAAGGTTTATGAACTAAGTGAATTAAAAGTTGTTTATTTAATTAATCTTTATATGGAAAATGGCAAGTAGCTTGTTAATTATTCTGCTTAGTCATTAATTTACTCAACGTCAGGTTAATAAATTAAGGATAATACACGTAGGTCCTGTGAATCACTTAACCCAGTTTTCAGTCATTCGTAATTTCTTTATGCAGTAGAATCTTCCTCTAATAAATATTTAGGTATTTAAGTCTCTTATTTTTGTTACCTGGAGCTAATTAAAGCTCTAGGGCATTTTCCTGCTTACAGGCCAATGCCACTGCCCCTAGCCTCTTGCCATTCACGAGCGGCCTTTAAACCTTTAAACCATTTGCTAAGCTCTTGTGAAAAAGGGCATGTGTTCTTTAAAAAAAAGTCGTATTATTAAATATTTCTATAGGCTATTACTTTCTAAGACTGCATAGACTTGATATAAAAAAAAAACACCAGGGTACAGGAAATATACATAATAAAAAAAAAAGTTTTGATAGTGAGCTTGTATGCATTGTCATTGAACTCATTGCAAGCTTATTTAATTAAGAAATTGGTTACTTAAATTTAGTAAGAATTAGATAGGAGGTACTCTTCCTTTAAGTTCGTGGAAAAAATTATTAAGCCCCGAATTTACTTTAATCGTCTTCGGCATTTGCGGAACTAGTTGTTTGAGGTACGGAAGAATTTTTTCTTCAGCGCATATCACAATTAAAATCTCTGGAGAGACTTTCATGGTGTTTAAAAATAATTTATTAAGTAGTGAGGAATCTCTAAAATTCATTTTCTAGAAATTATAATATACTCGAGTAACTAAACTATCCTTTTGCAATGGTATTTTTAATCTTGAAACTAGTAAGAGTCAATAACATGGGATATAGAGCTCTGTTTAAGTTTCCAATGTTAATTCTAGTTCTTGTTTAAGCCAATATCTTTTTCTCTACATAAATTTATTTGCATTTGTATGCTTATTATAAATTAATTATAGGTTTAGGTAAGATATTTACTTAGTCGCAGACAGAGCCGAGCACACAATGTTAATAAAAGGATGACTTAAGCCCTGTCCACACGATCGTGCATACCCAACGGGGAAACAGTGATACTAGGCCACACTAGTTAGTGAAAATGAGGGTTGATGACTTCAGAAGCGAGAAAACTAAAAGCAGGGGTCGGGCAACACACTATGATGCCAGATCCCTGTCTGTGGTTTAACCGCTTCAGACGTAATTAACCTTCATTCTTACTAACTATTGTGGTCTGGTATCACTGTTTGCCCGTCAGGTATGCACGATCGTGTGGACAGGACTTTACATTTGAATTCCCTATCTAACAACATTCCTCGGAATCGCAACCGAATCATTTTGTGCATGTTTAGAATGGTAGAAAGAAGCTAAGGCATATTTAGTTTATGGGGTACATTTATTAAAAGAATAAAATGAATGTCTTTTTATTATTATTAAACCAGTTTAGTGCATTCCGTTTGAGCAGGTCTTATGTTCGTTTCGGGGTTACTAACTTGTTGGGAAGTGTTTCATAGGAAATATAAATTTTAATGTTACTGTTCTTGATATACTTTATTTTTCCTTGTTTCTTTTATTCACTGGGCTATTTTCCCTGTTGGGGCCCCTGGGCATCCTGCTTTTCCAGCTAGGGTTGTAGCTTAACACTTATGAAAAGACATATTAGGTCCTATAACTTGATGATGATTTCTCCGATAGGTAGACTGTAAAATCCTGGAAAACCGTATCGTAAAACTTGTAGCACGTTCATCATTACTATCTCCTTCACCTCTGTCTTCACGGAAATTAGGGCAAAGGCTTTCAGGAATACCGATTCCTCCTCTCTCTCTCTCTCTCTCTCTCTCTCTCTCTCTCTCTCTCTCTCTCTCTCTCTCTCTCTCTCTCTCTCTCTCTCTCCACAACACTATAATAGTGTGGGCACGCTACTAGAAGAAGCGTAGCAGCTGCAATCTGCAGAAACTTCATTAACATTAGTTACCACCTACACAGACAGCATAGCTTGTATACTTTTACAAGTAAATTCTAACCCTTGACTAATAAATGCACCGAGGCTAATATTAGCACCAAAACGATTTTCATTTATAAAAAACCGAATAGTTGTTTTAGTTATTATAAGACCCATCTTACTAGTACAACTTAAAGTGCGCCAGGATGTACTCTTTGTTATGGTTTATTATTATTATTACTAACCAATCTACAACTCTAGTTGGAAAAGCAAGATACTATAAGCCTAAGGGCTCCAGTAGGGAAAAATAGCCCAGTGAGGAAAGGAAATAAGGAAATAAATAAATGATGAGAACAAGTTAACAATAAATCATTCTAAAACAGAACAGTAACAACGTCAAAACGTATGTCCTATATAAACTATTATGTCAAAAACAGATATGTCATATATAAACTATAAAAAGAGACTTGTCAGCCTGGTCAACATAAAAACATTTGCTCCAACTTTGAACTTTTGAAGTTCTACTGATTCAACTACCCGATTAGGAAGATCATTTCCACAACTTGATAACAGCTGGAATAAAACTTCTTGAATACTTTGTAGTAGTGAGCCTCATGATGAAGGCTTGGCTATTAGAATTAACTGCCTGCCTTGTATTACGAACAGGATAGAATTGTTCAGGGAGATCTGAATGTAAAGGATGGTCAGAGTTATGAAAAATCTTATGTAACATGCATAATGAACTACTTGAACGACGGTGCCAAAGATTAATATCTAGATCAGGAATAAGAAATTTAATAGACCGTAAGTTTCTGTACAACAAAATAAGATGAGAATCAGCAGCTGAACACCAGACAGGAGAACAATACTCAAAACAAGGTAGAATGAAAGAATTAAAACTCTTCTTCCGAATAGATTGATCACGATAATCTTAAGAGACTTTCTCAATAAGCCAATTTTTTGTGCAATTGAAGAAGACAAAGACCTAATGTGTTTCTCAAAAGCAAATTTGCCGTGGAGAATCACACCTAAAATTTGAAGTCATGCAAATCTAAAGATAACATTATCAATACTGAGATCCGGATGTTGAGGAGCCACCGTCCTTGACCTACTTACAATCATACTTTGAGTTTTGTTAGGATTCAATTTTATACCCCATAATTTGCACCATGCACTAATTTTAGCTAAATCTCTATTAAGGGATTCACCAACCCCAGATCTACATTCAGGGGATGGAATTGATGAAAAGGGAGCAGCATCATCTGCATATGCAACAAGCTTTGTTTTCTAGGCCAAACCACATGTCATGTGTATATAGTATGAAAAGTAATGGGCCAAGAACACTACCCTGTGGTACACCGGATATCACATTCCTATACTGACTATGGTGCCCATCAAAAACAACTCTTAAGATCTATTACTTAAAAAATCAATAATAATGCTAAGAAACCAACCGCCCACTCCCAACTGTTTGAGTTTAAAAATAAGGGCCTCATGATTAACACGGTCAAAGGCAGCACTAAAATCAAGGCCAATCATACGAACTTCCTGACCACAAGCGATTTCTGTACAGCATTGGATATTGTGAGAAGGGCAGCTCATGCTCCAAGGCCTTTACGAAAACCAAATTGCAAACTAGGGAATAGATGATTACCTTCAGCAAACCTATTAAGACGTTTTGCCAGAAGACGCTCAAAAACTTTGGATAATATGAAATGCCATCTTTAAAATCAATCGGACTACGTGAAAGATGTTGATGTGGAACTTTTACTGGGTATTTATATGAAATATAGGCAATCTAATAAATTTTCTAAAGTGCGAATATTAAGCTTTGTGTGCACCTTTCCGAAAAGCTGTTGATTAAATTTCTGCTATAACTGTTTATGACTGCGTTAAATGGTCTCGCCAGTATTAACTTTTGTCCTATAATTTATAATCCAATGTAAAACTATATATGAATGATTACTTTGTAACAAAGGACAATTATTTTGTTTAGATGTATCGGTATTTATTTTTCATGTAAAGAATCGTTTTTTTATATATAAATAGAGCGAGTATGAATAAAAGCATTTATTCAACGAGTCTGTGAACTGACCAGAAGGTTAATCTTAGATAAGGTCTAGTTTTAAATAAGAGGGATTCTTGCCAGGTAATGAAGACTAATGACATCATTTGAATATTCTCGGCACTGATACGGTTGAAATAGAGTGAATGTGATCTTGACTTTAGACTTTGTAACGTTGAACCTCGATTTCATCCAGTATTTTAGGTCAATTAATGATTACAGACTAATTGTTGGATGCACCAAGACTGTTAATAACTTACATTGGATTGCAGCAACTGAATAATGTGACCTTTTCGTGACTTGACTTATTTTTTCAAATTATTTTAGTTGATATATGAAGGATTTATATTAATATTGTTTCTATATTTAAGATATTTCATTTTAATTGTTCATTACTTATAGTTTATTTTCTTATTTCCTTTTCTCACTGGGCTATTTTCCCTGTTGGAGCCCTCGGGCTTATAGCATACTGCTCTTCTAACTCGGGTTGTAGCTTAGCAAATAATAATAATAATAACAACTTTGACGAGAGCTTCAAAGATTTGAAGGTCTGAGATAGTGGAGTTTCACGTACACTGGTTATTACTGCAATTTATAATTGTGGTGTTCTTGCGTTACAGCTCGTTAGTTTGACAGGATATTTACCTGTCTAGATCAGTCTTCTAACGACAACTTGGCAAGTGTATGGAAGCTGAAACAATTTTACCCTACGAAAGGAAGAGGGGTAGGCGTAGCTTTTTTTTCTTTGTTTCTTATTACTGAGTTTTTTCGTATGTATTTCTGGGTTATCGAGATTTGCCTCTTGGCACAGGGACAAGTCATATTTTTTTTTTTTTTATTAATGATTTATGACACTTATAAATTACCACACGGGGTATAATACACTATAGCAAAATCTCGTTCTAGGAATAGTGTTGGTACGTGCTTTCACTGTCTATGAAACCCACAGTAGAAAAGTAAGCAATGAAATTGGTTCCATACTGAATGGTTTAACTTGAAGGACTGTTATGGTAGTCATTAAATTCATATAGTATCTGCGTCGCCTTAAAGTTACTGGATATCT
>NC_090745.1:124162731-124262731 GCF_036898095.1 Palaemon carinicauda | reverse complement strand
GCAACACAAAAACACAAGACATTTGAACTGTCCACCAGTTTGCCAGAGATGCATTCTTGGATTTTCGATAAATGTCAAGAAATTTGCATAGAAAGAGCCTGCCTTTTTGGTAAAAGCGTTTAAATTTAACCTTAGACCAATTGGTTTTTAAAAGAACTTGACTTTTATTAATTCCATCTTAAATTACACAAGATTCCTTGCGCCCTTAAACTCCAAGGGCAAGGAATCTTCAGTATTTTAAAGCATGATTACTAGCTATTTTATTTGGTTTGGTTGCCGTAGCTAGTATTCTTGAAGTTTATTATAATTTCCACTATAAAATTATAGATTTTTTTTATTTAAATGGGAACAATTGTCTGCTACATTAAAAACTCAAAAGTCGAATTTTCTCTAATCAAAACGGTTTAGAGAGCTGTTATGAAAAACTAGTGGTGAAATCTGGTAGTATCGTATGAGCCAGACTATATGCCTAACTAATAGACAGTATTGGGGCAACGACTCCAGATTAAAACGGTTTAGAGAGCTGTTATGAAAAACTAGTGGTGAAATCTGGTAGTATCGTATGAGCCAGACTATAGGCCTACCTAATAGACAGTATTGGGGCAGGGACTCCAGATTAAAAGTTTTTTTATTTGTAGGTTGTAACAACCCTTCAAAGGGATTTAGTGAAACTAAGGGGATGGTAGTAGAAATCTAGAGTATGCCCCACGGTAGACCACAATTGATTGTGAAATTTTATATCGGAAGAGTTTTATTTTCTATTCGTTGCTTTACTTTCCTTTTCAGTACAGAGATGGGTTTCCGATTAGGACCTAGGACTTGTGTGAAACCTTATATATTCCTATTTGAGTAGCAGTTTGATTTTAATGTAGGGAAGTTCTCTTAATGTTGTTTTTCTTAACAATCATTATTTATTACCCTTTGGTGATGAGATAAAGACAAACTATAGTTAGGTTGGCAATATTTATTCTAAAATATGGCCTTTCCCTTACAAGCAAGCGTAAGAATGTGCGTTAATCTATGAAAGCGCACATGCACGCTAAAATACATGCCCATACGCATTTGCAAGCAGACACACATGGAAGTGACCTAGGGCACATGAACACGCACAAGAGCAAAAGCGCACGCATTCAATTGTGCGCCCACGTGCTCGAGCGCACGCATTCGATTGTGCGCCCACGTGCTCGAGCAAACGGGCTCTATGCGCCAACTAGCTAAAACGCACGTATTCTACTGTTTGCCCATGACCATAGCTAACGAGCAGAAGAGCAAACACTTCTTGGTGCGCACACGAACATAAACACACGCAATTAGTTATGCACACACATGCATAAACGCATGTCCTAATGGTGCGCATAACCCATGTGCGCACTTTATCAAGCTTGCGCACACCAGCAAAAGATAGTGTGCGGACATTCCAACGCTACTTAAATGCAAGCGCCCGTCTGAAGCTCGATATTTTCTTAGGGAATTAATGTACTCTAGCTCAGTTTTAATGTTTAAGTTCATAGTTGTTGTACAGGTACTTGGTAAGGTATGTAATTTCTATGAAAAATAATACCATTGTATAGAGTATTGTAGACGACCATTTTTGCATTCTTCTATTGATAGGATTATATAGTCTGGAAGTACTCTGTCTGCATCGCCAACTATAGCGATTATGCAATAGTTTTTCATGAATCGATAAGGTGTTGTATACTTTATAGTCTACACTTTCCATTATCTTTTTTTGGTGTATCAGTGTTCGTTTCTGGACTGCTCTTTTTAGTGGTATTTCAACTAGGGTCCTTTAGACAGTTGTTAGTACGATGTTACTAGTTTTGTTTTGATTAGTACAAAATAATTATAAAGTAATTTGTCGAGTCAATTGTAATTTACTCATTTATTTGGTATTTTTAACTTTAAATAATTATAGTAGGTAAATTGTGAATTTTTGTATTTAATTCTTTGATATTTTTAACTTGTGGTAATAAGACCTTAGTGCATCAGTAAGATAACTATTGGGTAAATGTTAAGATTCTTTATACACATCAATTAGGATATGATTGAAATTTCATTTTAAGATTGGGTTTTGTAAAACTAAACTGCATTGGCACTTGAAGTTGTAACTATTGTATACAGAATTTAAGACATCTTAAGAACTACATATCTGGTTTTGAATTAAGCCAACACAAAATAAAATAGCGGGTTTGTGTTAATATATTTCTTCTTCTTCTTATTATTATTATTATTATTATTACTATCCAAGCTAAAACCCTAGTTGGAAAAGCAAGATGCTATAAGCCCAGGGGCTCCAACAGGGAAAAATAGCCCAGTGAGGAAAGGAAAAAAGGAAATAAATAAATGAAGAGAACAAATTAACAATAAATCATTCTAAAATAAGTAACAACGTCAAAACAGACATGTCATATATAAACTATTAACAACATCAAAAACAAATATGTCATAAATAAACTATAAAAAGACTCATGTCCGCCTGGTCAACAAAAAAGCATTTGCTCCAACTTTGAACTTTTGAAGTTCTACTGATTCAACCACCTGATTAGGAAGATCATTCCACAACTTGGTAACAGCTGGAATAAAACTTCTAGAGTACTGCGTAGTATTGAGCCTCATGATGGAGAAGGCCTGGCTATTAGAATTAACTGCCTGCCTAGTATTACGAACAGGATAGAATTGTCCAGGGAGATCTGAATGTAAAGGATGGTCAGAGTTATGAAAAATCTTATGCAACATGCATAATGAACTAATTGAACGACGATGCCAGAGATTAATATCTAGATCAGGAATAAGAAATTTAATAGACCGTAAGTTTCTGTCCAACAAATTAAGATGAGAATCAGCAGCTGAACACCAGACAGGAGAACAATACTCAAAACAAGGTAGAATGAAAGAATTAAAGCACTTCTTCAGAATAGATTGATCACCGAAAATCTTGAAAGACTTTCTCAATAAGCCTATTTTTTGTGAAATTGAAGAAGACACAGACCTTATATGTTTCTCAAAAGTAAATTTACTGTCGAGAATCACACCTAAAATTTTGAAAGAGTCATACATATTTAAAGAAACATTATCAATACTGAGATCCGGATGTTGAGGAACCACCGTCCTTGACCTACTAACAATCATACTTTGAGTTTTGTTAGGATTCAACTTCATACCCCATAATTTGCACCATGCACTAATTCTAGCTAAATCTCTATTAAGGGATTCACCAATCCTAGATCTACATTCAGGGGATGGAATTGATGCAAAGAGAGTAGCATCATCTGCATATGCAACAAGCTTGTTTTCTAGGCCAAACCACATGTCATGTGTATATAGTATGAAAAGTAATGGGCCAAGAACACTACCCTGTGGAACACCGGATATCACATTCCTATAATCACTATGGTGCCCATCAACAACAACTCTTTGAGATCTATTACTTAAAAAATCAATAATAATGCTAAGAAACGACCCACCCACTCCCAACTGTTTCAGTTTGAAAACAAGGGCCTCATGATTAACACGGTCAAAGGCAGCACTAAAATCAAGGCCAATCATACGAACTTCCCGACCACAATCAAGGGATTTCTGTACAGCATTGGAGATTGTAAGAAGGGCATCACATGCTCCAAGGCCTTTACGAAAACCAAATTGCAAACGAGGGAGTAGATGATTACCTTCAGCAAACCTATTAAGACGTTTTGCCAGAAGACGTTCAAAAACTTTAGATAATATGGGAGTTATGGAAATTGGGCGGTAATCAGTGGGACTTGAGCTACCACAAACACATTTACATAGAGGAGTAACATTACCAATTCTCCAACTAGTGCTAAAAGCTCCTCCTCTTGCTAACTTGCGCAAAATAACAGATAACTTTGGAGCTAAGAAATCTGCTGTCTTTATAAAAAACCAAGGAAAAATACCATTTGGGTCTACACCTCCATAAGCATCAAGGTCCATCAACAGAGCTTTAATCTCACGAGATCGAAAAGCTAAACTAGTTAGTTTAGCCTCAGGAAAACAGGAATGAGGAAGTTCGAGTTTTTCATTACTCTGTTTACTGTCAAAAACATCAGCCAAAAGGGTTGCCTTTTCCTTTGGACAGTGACTGACTGAGCCATCTGGTTTAAGTAAAGGAGGAACTGTTGCATCTACACCAAAGAGTGCAGATTTAAGGGTACTGTCAAAAACATCAGCCAAAAGGGTTGCCTTTTCCTTTGGACAGTGAGTGACTGAGCCATCTGGTTTAAGTAAAGGAGGAACTGTTGCATCTACACCAAAGAGTGCAGATTTAAGGGTAGACCACCATTTATGTTCCTGAGTTGTACCAGAAAGTGTTTCTTTTATGGTTAAATTGTACTCCTTTTCAGTTGAGGCATAAACTCTCTGAGCAAAAGCTCGAAGCTGAGTATAGTTGTTCCAGGTCAAATCTGATCTGTTACCCTTCCAAAGTTGATAGGCCTCCTGCTTCTCCAAAAAAGCACGTCTACAATCATCATTGAACCACGGTTTGTCCTTCACTCGGTACCTTAGCACACGGGAAGGGATACGCCTATCAATTATGTTGACTAGATTCTCATTCAAAGGGACAACAGGATCTACACTATTATATAATTGTGACCAATTCAAGCACAAAAGATCATGTAAAATCCCATTCCAGTCTGCTTGGGATTTCATATGAATTTTACAAGAATATGATATATCAGGGACAGGCTGCTCAGTCTTCACTAATAATGAAATCAAGGCATGATCAGATGTCCCGACTGGAGAACCAACCTTACCAGTTATAACGCCAGGGGAGTCAGTGTATACAAGGTCCAAGCAATTACCAGACCTGTGAGTAGCTTCATTTATGATTTGCTCACAGCCTGATTCAGAAGCAAAGTCTAAAGCTCTTAAGCCATGGCGATCGGTAGGAGAGATCGAACTTAACCACCCCCTATGGTGAGCATTAAAATCACCAACAAAGACAAAAGAAGCCTTTCTATCATCTTCTTGTATCTTAGCCATAATGGTAAGAAGACAATCGAAGATAGAATCATCCATGTCTGGATTCCGGTAGATCAAACATAAATAAAAGTTGTTATGCCTGCCACAAACTTTTATTACCTGAATCTCATGACATCCACATTGATAGCAGGACTTATGAGAAGCAGGGTACTCGGTCCTAATATACACCGCCATTCCCCTGGCCCTAGGGATGGCATCACGTTTCAACATTATTGGCTTCTTGAAACCAGTTATAAGGAGCTCAGATGAGTGCCTCATATTAGAAACCAAAGTTTCTGAGCACAAAAGAATATCATACTGTCTGGACGCAACTGTAAGGTCTTGGATATTTGCATGAAGACCACGAATATTGCAATACAGAAGACGACATTGACGAAATCTTGGACGTACTGGTCCCGGATTTCGCTCAATGTCTCCAGACAGCATAAGAATTAATAGAAATAAAAAAGAGACATCATACTTAAAAACTAGATTAACAAGAATTATAACAAAAACAATACGTACAGAATTATAAACAAAGTGATTGATGATACCCATAGACTATAGTAAAAAGTCGGAAAAACTGGTCAACATGGAGGAGCCGATACACCATGCAAGGCAAAATACCCTCCAGGATAGCCACTTCAACTGGGTATATATTTTTTGGGCTACAGCATTTCAAAGCATACCATATGAGACACTTAAATAAGATCTGGTGCAAAGTAAAGTTTCGATATGTTCTATTTTAAGAATTCGTTTGGTTTTATCAGAGAAATTGTGAAAGATTAAGAATATTTTGGTGGCTTTCCCAGTACAGCAATTGGGGATATTTCACGTATTTTAAAGTTTAGAATAATGTAAGGTCCATTCGAGACCTTAACTTTACTTTAAACTGTTAAGGCTTTTCCTCTCTTTTTTGTAGGTACAATTGCCAGTATTTAGGAAGCCATAGTAACATGATTCTGTTCATCAAACGCATGGAGAAGATTATTCAATTTGGAATTTACCAGTAGACTGCTTTATTTTATAGTGAAAAAAGTCCTGAACTGTTATTTGAAATTTGTATTATTGGATAATCTAGATTTAGTAAAGTTCGTGAAAAATTCCTAGTTTCATTAAATTCAGTTGACCATAATCTGATGGTATTTCATCTAAGGCCCACTAACAGAAAATGCTGTTGAAGCAGTGGATTCCTTAAGTTTAATATGAAAACACCCTTTTTTCTCAATGGTTTAATACGTTTTGCTAATACAGTACCAGTTGTTTCGAAAAGTACTAAGCTGATTTTTTTTTTATACCAGAATGGGCTATAACAACCTATAAAGTTTAACAAATTGAAGCAAGATATGGCATTTAAACTTAAATACCCTGAAAAAGACCGTGAACCATTAAACACGGGCTCACCGTAATAAAATGATTTCACGTGTCGCGCAATAATGCAAACTGGAGTTAAAATCCTTTTATCATTCTAGAGTATAGTTTAGTTTCCTGTTTTTCTAGAATTTTTAGATGAAGGCTTAGAATAAATAACTTAAATTTAAGAATATTTCTAATTGTACTAATCAGTAGCAAAGTTCTTTAATTTTCCTTGGAATCATTAAAGAAAACCTTTTATGAAATTGAGTTATCTGATACTTTCAAGTAGAACTTTAATAATTTTATTTGAAAATCTAATTTGCTAACTAAAAGACTGAAATCTAGAGTTTTTATAATAGATGTATAGTGATCAAGAGGTTCTTAAATTCTCTTGAAACAAAGTGAATGATTGTGAAATATAGATAGAATAAATCCACATTTCAAGCAATCTGAAACTATACACCTAAAAGTACTTTTATTTAGTTGTACTTAAGATCTTTAATTATTTATTTTGGTCCATATTCTAATTGTGGTTTTCCCCCCATAACATTCAGGCTGTCCATTAGTCGATGATGCCATTTCGAATATTTTTTGATTATTTTAATTACCTCCGCTAACAAAATTGGAACGAGGTATATGTTTTCGCCCCTGTTTGTTTGTGTACAGCTTCCTGGCCACAATTTTAATCTTAGTGTAATGCAACTTTCAGAGATTAACTTGTGTAAAAAGCTAGAAACTATTTATAAATTTTGTAAGGTCAAGGTCACGGTCAAGCAAGGTGTCCAATTCGCGTAATCGGCCATAGGTTTGGACATCGTTGTCACAGGAACGTCAAACTTGGTTCATATTTGAGTGTATGAAAATCCACGCCAATTAGTACATATTAAGGTCAAAGGACAAGGTCAAGGTCGAACATAAGGTTGAGAAATAAGCTGCCGCGGCGGAGGTCTGCGCTCTACTGAGTGCTCCTCTTGTTTTTAGTTTGATTAATCATGTGATTTGCGTTTCCAGTTTTCTCTGGGAGAAACTGCTCATTGAGGTTCTCGGATAGTGGTAAATGATTCTTAAGTAGTTGGACAACTGTTAAAAAATCTAAAATTATTATAATTGTGAAATATTATAAAAAAAACTGGCATTTCAAGTGTAAAGTGTATGATCTCATGTTTACCCTCATTATTATTATGGTACATATGTACGTGTACATGATAGTTGAGAATCAATAAAGTAGAGGGCGCTGTATTACGTTCCGACGGCTTAGGTACTATATTACGTATCCTCGTAGAAGGTCCACGGTGGTGTAATAAGTCTCTCTGTGGAGAGTACCGCAGTATGTCCTGTTTTAATTACCAGTCAAAGGTTGTTTTACCATTCTACTATTATTAATAATTATCACCGTCATGGATAGAACACGACAAAAGGATTATTTGAGAGAACACTGCAGTATTGGGTAATTGCAGATATTTAAAAGTTGCAGGAGTGTATAAAAGTTGAAAATACATGGAAAAGCGCTAAATTGCAATTTTATTAAGTTCTTTGTCTACTGAGTTATTGACAGATTAAACTGTAATGATTATAATAAACTTAATTCATTAATACAAGTGGATGAAATTGTAAATTTCTTGCAGCACGGATAGTTTCGCATTTCAGGCTTCAATACAGTATAGATAGAAACGACCGAATTTACCTTAGAAGTCAAAACTTTAAATTATCAAATTATCAATTAAGATTTTGCATAAAGACTTGGTAATTACTCTTACCTTGTCATACCTAAAACTGGTGAATGGATTAATAAGATCATAGCTAAATTCAAGTAATTTATTGCAGCTACATTGTGGATTATTACTCATCAAATTAAGAAGAAATAATTTTTCTCAACTTTAGACAGGTGTTAGTCTTGATCTACTATTCACTGGATTTTTTTTAAAAATTCAATTTTAGTTAGCTTTCCTGTTTGTTAAATTTGAATTTGTGTTCCACTGATTTACTATCACAGTTGAAATATATTTTTCTTTGTTCTAGAAATTTTAGAGCTTCAAATTTAGTTTCCTATACTGCCTGAGATTATACAGTTAAATTTCGTAGGGTCTAATTTCTACTTATTTTAGTTTCTGGGTTTATTTAGAACTTTTGGATTGAATTTGTAAGAATAGTAAGAATTGTAAAATAAACTTTTGAAGTCTCCAGTATATGTAATAGAATCTTAAGAGAAACAATGATTGGGTGACCCCCCCAAAAAAGTCTGTCCCGGAAATTATCAGTGAACTGCCTATAAGACATTAATTTAACGGATCAGAATCAACACGAAACAAAATAGTAATTTTATTGATAAATATAAGTAAGCCAATATAGAAAACGAAAAAAAATATAAAATATCCTTTGCATCGGATATATCACATGAGAAATTAGGAAAGTCCGGTCCCGGCATGTATTGATCCCAGACTTTATTATTTATTTATTTATTTTCTATTAAACAAGAACTTTGTGGTTTATTAAATTTCTTATTCTAGATATTAAAACTCTGGCATCTTCGTTCATTTAGTTCTTTATTCATGTTGCATAAGATTTTTTCATAATTCTGACAATACTTTGCATTCGTATCTTTCCAAACAGTACCATCCTGCTAGTAATACTAGGTATGCTCTAAAGTTCATGCTTTCTCTATCGTAAGTCTCGATACTACATAGTGTTGTAAAGTTTTATTCCAGCTATGGCATAATAATAATAATAATAATAATAATAATAATAATAGTGTAGTAGTAGTAATAGTATTAATAGTAGTAGTAATAATAGTAATATTTAATGTACTGGACATTTTACAATAGTTGACTGTAACAGAAATAAAAAAAGTTTGTCTCGACTATTACGAATTGCTCGTTCAAAGTCAATCGATACCTTACTAAGATAATTATTTGGTCGCAAGTTTTATAGTTGAAGATAAGTCTTAAATATGTAGCTTCACAAATAGAACTTTAAAGCGTGCATTTATTTAGTTTACAAAATATCAACAGGCTCATGGATGTTTCACGTTCTGAAATAGCATACCATTGCAAGTGCTTTAATGAAAAGAATAACTAACTGCTTAAATCATCCATTAAACCACGCTCCCATTTGGTAAGTTTCTACACAACAATCAGCCCTGTGTGTCTTTTTTCACCGTAATGTTAGGAAGTACTGAGGTTTTTTTTTTTATCCATTTCATTTGGTTGTAATGCTATTTTTCATGGTCATTTTTGCTGTTTACTATACAGTATATAGATGTAGATTCCCATAGATGACACAGGGATTGATAAAGAGTTCCTGCATTTTCTCTAAATTAGCAGTTGAGTTTTGAAAGTAAAACTTTTTTCTATGGAAGCTTCTAAGGTTTAGATGCAAAAAGACTGAACTTTTAAAATATCCTTTATTTGACAATAAAGATAATTAAGATAAATAAAACTAATGTAATAAATGGGACAAGGTCATTCTCACGAAAGAAAAATTAATTACTCTATATTATCAAGTAGCTCACTTTTCATATAATTGCGTTCTTCGTAATTTAGATTTCATGGGGTAATTTTTAAATCGATTAAACTTAGTCTATGAAATGAACATATTCTTGTTGAACGGCGAAAGGTTAGCAGTTTTGTTAACTATCAAACCAGTCAATTGTAAGTGGGTACTTGCTTAGTTGGTCTGAGGCAGACCCTACTTAAATACGTTTAGTTCTGAATAGTTTGGTTTGAATAGGGTTGTTTTTTTTTCCAGTTTGTTGCTAACAATTTTATCCAATTTCCAATAGTATCTTGATCCTTTTTAGTAACCTTGTTTTTGTGTGAAATATCTATTTCATTGTCGAAAAAGTTTTATATGTAACTAACTCATAAATTTTTAGGCTAAAAACTTAAAAAACAAATATGGCATAAATGTCTTTACTTCCAGTTACAGTTTTTTAAACGAAATGCTTTAAAAAAAAATTTTGATACTCCTAACTAATTTACTTAGCTTTTGTTGTTGGCTTTGTCTTTCTGTAAGTGCAATTATTTAGCAAATATATGAATAACAGAATCGCTGAATCTTTTAAGATTTGGAAAAAAATGTTTCTTCCAATATTAATAGCTCTGCAATTGTTGCCAAGCCAGTCTGTCCTAGATTCAGCGATTCTGTTATTCATAAATTTGCCAAATAACTGCACTTACAAAAAGATAAAGTCGACAACAAAAGCTAAGTAAATTAGTTAGGAGAATCAAAGGTTTTTAAAGCCTTTCGTTTATAAAAACTGTAACTGGAAGTAAAGACATTTATGCCCTATTTGTTTTAAGTTTTTAGCCTAAACATTTATGAGTTATAGTTACTTATAAAACCTTTTCAACTATGAAATAGATATTTCATACAAAAACATGACTACTATAAAGGAATAAGACACTATCGGAAATTGGATAAAATTGTTAGCAACGAACTAGAAATAAAGAAAAAACATAAAATAGATATTCAAACCAAACTATTCATAACCAAGGATGCATTAAAGTAGGGTCTGCTTCAGACTGATTTGGCAACACTTGCAGAGCTATAATATTGGATCAATTTTTTTTTTTCCAAATTGTATTGAAGAAAGATACTACGAAAACGTGCAACTGTAGTTCCCAATCATAAAAACCCATTGCATCTTTACATAAGGTTTTATATTAACTTGGCTATAGTAATCTATTCGGTATGGAGTAAATAGGATTAAACTTGCCTCATCTCATTACTCTAAATCTATAAATGGAAGTTTAACATGAATGAAATCTATAAAATCCTAATGAAAAAATTTAAATTTATTAAATTGTAAATGTGCTGTTAATATTCTGAATATCCCAGGTTGTCAGTCTGAAATCAGGTACACCGAAGGAGTCTAAAACTTATTTTGCACCAGAATTCCTGAACAGCCTTACACTTTAATAATATTCATTCCTTCATTAGTATATTGTATAGTTTCTTTAAGGGGATTTTTACCTTAGTTTTTTTTTATATTAACGGTTTATAAAGTGCAGTACAGTAAATATTTTGTGGGTCTTAAACTTACCTGCTCGCTTAAAATATTTGACTTGTATTTTTTTGCTATCATTAATAGCAAATCTTGCAATTATAGTATTTGGCTAAGTCGAGAAGCAGCCATTCATTAAGATTGATTCTGCTACTACTGTAATGAGAGTGATGATTTGGCAAAACTTTATTCCATTTTTTAGATAAAACTCGTTAAATACGATATCTCACAAAATTAAACTTCATAAGTTTCTTTAATCTGGTATCAAAAAGTTTAAACTACTCCTTATTACAGTATTTTAATTAATAGTAGTCTGTAACAGTTGCAATTATCGCAATTAATGTGTCATAAAGACGAATAGGCCTTAATCTTAACGGACATCTTTGATCTTGAAAAAAGTTAGGATCCGAAAGAAGGTTCTCATGACTTAACATTAAAGCACTCGAATTTCTTTCAGGTTAACTACGAGAGTGTTGCGTTTCCACCTCATTCTGTTAATGGAATTACTACGACAACGTCAGCCTCCACAAAACACTTTAATTTGTCTATGAAAAGACTGTATCAACCAAGTTATTCGGTAAGTGTGAATTTCAGTTTTTATGAAATTTCAACTCTCGCTAAATCTTCAAGGTCAGAATTTATTTTGTATATTTAAACTAGCTAAAATGTATTGTGTATAGAACGTTGGTGATAGGTTTAGATCTTTTGGCATATCATTAGTATCATTTATTGTTATTATTATGGTTGTATTGTTGTTATCATTATTACTAGCCAAGTTAAGTTTCTTCGGGACAGATAAGTCACCAAAAATCTTAGAATTTCTCAGTTAACCAATTCTGTATGTAATTGAAAAAGAAAAAATGAATGTGTTTTAAAGTAAACTTGCAAGCAAGAATGACAGTTTTAAAAATTTTATATAGTTGAAGAAACTTTATCAAGGGCAAAGATCTGTATGTTGAGCAGTCATGTTTTCGACCTACTTGCAATCGTAATTTGCACCCGGGGAATGATGCAAAGAGTAAAATCATCTGCATATGCAACGAGCTCGTTTTAAATATTTCATAATTCGTAACTTGTTAGTAACCTCACTATATGGTACCTTCATAAGTACTGTGTTAAATTCTGTTTACTCTCCTGGATGGTTTTAGTTTGCTTGTTAATTTATTTTTTGGTCCCTAAAAACCCATTTGAAAAATTCTTTTATAAAAACCCATTTGAAAAATTCTTTTATAAAAACCCATTTGAAAAATTCTTTTATAAAAACCCATTTGAAAAATTCTTTTATAAAAACCCATTTGAAAAATTCTTTTATAAAAACCCATTTGAAAAATTCTTTTATAAAAACCCATTTGAAAAATTCTTTTATTAGACTAAAGCTATAAGGAAAATTTAGGATTATTCAAGATAAATGGAGTTTGTACATGTGAATTTTTGGAAAAAATTCAGAAGTTTAGGGAAATTTTAAGTTTCACAAGATTTTAATTAAAGAAGGAACTTATTCTCCCTCCATAAACATTTTAGGGTTATATTTCTCGATAAAAAATGACCGGTTTGTATGGAATTCCTAACAGATAAATAGTAAGTTTTTGTTCATGACTTGCAAAGAAGAAAGTTTGATTGCATTTTTACCTCCTAAGGAAATGGAGATTAAAATTGATGGGGAGGAGTAGGTAGACTTCAGCCTAACACCTGTGACATGTTTGTGGTCAGGCCGTTAGGAGGTTTGACAGGAGTCATCACATCAGCTCCTTTTACAGGCCCAAGATCCTTGACATCCTGGAAAAGTATAAGTAATTTGGTTCTAGGGACTTCCTCCCTCCTAAGGTTAAGTCTCCTATTAAGAATAATGGTTTGTATTTATGTACGAACAGATTGCAAATTTAAATTTACAAACCCTAGTCCTTTTTTTAAGTTCCTTCCCACCTCGACCATCCCAAAAATTCTAGGTCTAAGGGGAAAGCGAGAGCTTTGCTGATTGTTGGTTGGGCCAGTTGTCATTCCAGTTTCTCCCAAAATCACTCTCCAGTTGAAGGACTCCATTTTTTATAGTGGAGATAACTTACAAATTACTTAAACAATTTGTGATAGTCTAAAATTTTAGGTGATCAATCTATCCCGAGGAAATTTGTAATTTCTTTAATTCTACCTTAGTGAATACTTGAAGTGTAGAAAATATTTGAACAAGTCTTAATTGTTGGAAAAAAAAATAGTCTTAAATTCTTCATTCCTTTTCTTGATAAATAATCTGTCACCATCAATAAGGTCAGTACTTTGCGCATGTTGCATAATATTTCATACTTCTTACTATCCTTTGCATTCACATCCTCCCAGACTGTAGGTCTACTACAATCTAGTACATTATTACTGTAATAATGTTAATTTTAAGTGTTGCCTTCATCATCATAAGGCTCAACATTAAACAGTATTCTAGATTTTTTTTTCTTTAAATATGAACACCATGTAGAATGATCTTCCTGATCTCTATGTATCGGTTGAATTGGTGGAACTTCAGAACTTTAAACCCTTTTGCACATGCCGTTATTTTTTTTTTTCTGGGGGGGAAGGTGTTTGGTTGAACAAGTTGTTAAGTATCTTTCATAGTTTGTGTGACAGATCTATTTTAACGTTATTACTGATCTTCAAGTATTTCATATTCCTTTTTATATTAACGCACTGGGCTGCTTTGCCTGTGAGCCATTGGGGCTTGTAACACAACCTGCTTTTCCCCATTAGTGTTGTAGCTTTGTTAGTAAAATACTAATAATTATAACAACATTTAAGTAACTATAATTTCTCGTTTTATCAAGCGGTGCGCTGATGCCCATAGGCTTAATAATGCAATTTAGGCTGGTTGATAATGTACAAGAGCCGCCCTCTTGTTATTTTTATAGTTCTTGAAATTTGATTCGCATTTTTGTACATACTTTTCTGACTAGTCTTAACACAGAGAGTTCAGTATAGGTTTTTTTCAACACTTTTCGTTTCTTTAGATTTTGATATTTCTTAAACGTGTGTTTTCACTGGTTGAAGATGAACAAAAAGCTTGCGAATGTGTTGAGTAAATCATTATATATTTTGCAAAAATTTGCCTATGCTATATCTATAATGTTTGAAATTTGTATTAAGATTCCATTCACCAATCTCTAGGCTTTACGAAAGAAATTCCTCCATACCTAGCTTTTTAGTTAGTCACAAGAGTTTCAAGGTGTCATGAAATCCAACTTAAACGGGTTTCTTCTAATAGTTGCAATCAAACAAATTTATATCTTTATATTTTAACTAGTATGATATGACAGCAAAACATCTTGATAGAAAAAGCCTCTGTTTATGTGATTTAATTCTTTTAAGAACTTCTATGGTCTATATGTAGTTAACCAGTCTTTTGATTACACTTAATTGTCACTGTTGGAACTTATTTAGTTTATATAGAGTATAGAGAGTATATATATAAAATCTCCTAAGATTTCTATTGAATTTTGAGTAATCTTTAAAATTCTGATTTTGTTAGACATACTGGGCTTTTAAGACATTGGTTGCTGAATTTATAATGAAAACATATATTTGTTACACCGGTTATTTTCAGGTAAATGGCATATGGACATTTTAAAATTTATAGTTACACTTCTAATAATCTGCATTTTTACGTGAACTAGGAAACAGACAACTTATCATTGATGGAGATGCGAGATGAAAGAATGTAAAAATGTATTTCAGAATGTAAAAATGTATTAGACTCATTTGGAAGCTATTGTGTGTTCGATGAAATGTTTTTCTCTACTAAAGATTATTATAATAAACATAAGTGCCCCATATTTCACAAGTACGGTTACTTAGATAAGTAATAGTTTGTTATGCACCGAAATATTGCACAGACTTCTTTTTGTTTACACATAGTAATAAATGTCTTAGAGTAGCTTTTTAATGTTGGCTATCATTTTGCCAGTTCTTTAGTTTCATTCATGGTATATAAAAATGTAGTTGCTTATGGTTAGTATAATTTCAAAACTTGGTGTTATCAATTTATTTTAGACACTGGTCATCATATACTGCTAATCTGGTTCAAATACCAAAAATTTTGCGTAGCTAAACCACTTTATTAAAAATGTATAGGAAAACTATGATAAAACAAATTAATTGGCTTTATTTAATGTCTTTACTTGCACAATTAATTTATAAAACGGATTTTGAGCGAAGCGAAAAATCTATTTTTGGGTGAGATAGCCATGGCGTCCTGATGGAAGGTTCCTGTTTGGTAGCTTCCTTGGGTATAAGACTACTAAGATATTCCCAGAGAATTTAACCACAGGTTATCACAGAATTCTAACTTCTGGAGCGAGTATCTCAAAGGTTTCCCTTTAAGACATCGTAATACAACAGGGGACACGCATGTCTGAACGTGCCACATAGCTATCTCCACCCCGAACAGAGTTAATGCTTCGGTGCGTAAGGACTGAGAATAGCTGGGAGCCGTTCCACAGCTAATCTCGCTCGTGGCTACTACTGATACTCGAGACGTAAACAAACGGACGCCATTGCTCTAATGACGTCACGCGCGTCTTTATCCTGGCGCCAGTTGCTGCCCATCACCATGATACAATTGTGTAGGGTGGGAACAAACTGAACGAAGTAGTAGGGAGGGTCCATCAGGACGCCATGGCTATCTCACCCAAAAATAGATTTTTCGCTTCGCTCAAAATCCGTTTTTTGGGCTCAAGCCATGGCGTCCTGATGGAAGAGTACCAGAGAATCAATGTATCGTGGTAGATTTTCCCCCAGAGTTAAGTGCCTAGGCATTGACAAAACAGCAAAGTAATCTTAGGTAAGAACCATAGGAACGAAGTATCCTGCCCCCCATTGGTAGGAAGTTCCCATGGGCTATGCCGACGTCAAAGTGGTATTGAAGGGCTATTCATCTTGACAGAAGAACTTTTAAGAACTTAGAGATGAAGCGGAATGTTTGATATTTGTATAGGAACATTCTGAAGTAGGCCAGTGGTGGTTGGGCACTGTGTATAGAGTTCATCTCCTGATTATCAGAAGTAAGTATTCGTGTAGGAACCTTACTGAGGCAAGGTGAATATAATTTAGGATTAGACATCTTAAATTCTTCATGACCATAAGAAAGGAGGAATAAATAAAACTATGACAGTATGTATTTCATAGTAAGTAGGAGCTGAAAGAGACGCATAAGTAATAAAATAGAAATTTTATTTCACAATGCAGAAATTAAATAATTTACAGCAAAAGTAAAGTTCATTTACAGTAATAATAATGTACATAGAAATAAAGGCTTGCTCTTGAATCTGAAAAGGAATTTCAGGATTAGTAGGTACTCGTTCTCGAGGAACGCAAGTCTTTAAACAACACATCATGCTCAAGGCATGCGGCACTTGTGTGACACTATGACATTTCACCTGGGATAAGAACAGTTATAAAAGCACTAAGTGTTTTTAGACATCACTATGAATCACTCGAGGGTCAACATAGGCACCCGAAGAGTTAGAGTCCCAAGTAACTCACTGTTCTACGCAGAGTTAGGTGCAGGTTTCATAACACTACCTGCGGCTACCACAAAATGTTTGATTTCGTGCACTTGTTTCGCATAATGTTTAAAGAAAACTCGCGAGGACTTCCAGCCCGTAAAGTTTTTAAGGCTCTCAAAGTCCATGCTCTGAAAGAAGTTCAGAGAAGATGCCACTTTTCTAGGATCATGACCAGCGGGTGTACTGTTCGGATCCGCTCTGCGAATGAAGTAGGTGATTTTCGCTCTTAATTGTTTCAGTGACAGGTCGCTGCCCGATGTTTCTCCTTTGAAGAGTTGGCCTCCACCAAAGTTCGAAGTTCTGCGAAGATAGACCTTGAGACTCTCTACTGGACATAGAGAGACATCCTCCTTCAGGGGGCATATTCTCCAAGGGCCCCATCTTTTGGTGGGTAATTCATTTTTGGCGAGAAACGTCGGATCAGGGGAGAGGGTCACTTCTCCTGAATCAGCAAACAGGATGTGTCCCTCTTCTCTTGATAATGCCACTATTTCGCTGACTCGAGCTCCCGAGGCGAGAGCAAATAAAAATATAACTTTCTGAGTCAGATCCTTGAGGGGGCATGAATCATTGTCCAAGTTGGAGGCGAAATGGAGCACCTTGTCTAGTGACCAGGAGATCGGTTTCGGAGGGGGTGCTGGGCGTAGGCGAGCACATGCTTTCGGCAGTTTGTTAAAGATGTCGTTGGACAGATCAATTTGGAAAGCATATAGAATTGGTCTAGTCAAAGCCGATTTGCAGGTTGAAATCGTATTGGCTGCTAATCCTTGTCCATGAAGGTGAATGAAGAAGGACATACAGAAATCAATGGTGATTTCTTTAGGATTTTTTGCTTTAACAAAGGAGACCCATTTCCTCCAGGATGATTCATATTGCCGTCTCGTGGATTCGGTCTTGTATTCCTCTAGGAAGTCTAGACTTTTCTTCGAGATCCCAAACCTCTTCTTTGCGGCAAGGGAGAGAAAATCATGAGATGAAGGTCCTTGATTTTCGATGATGAAGCGAAGACAGTCGACTTCTGTACTTGTTGAGAGAGAACTGGGCCCGGGAGAGGGATCAGCTTGGGCTGCAGCTCCAGGACCAGGGGGTACCAGTTGCTCCGGGGCCACTTGGGAGCCACTAGGGCCGCTGTCCCTTTGAAGGTTCTCAGTTTGGAGAGGACTTTCAACAGAAGGTTGGTGGGAGGGAACAGGTATATCTTTGACCATCTGTTCCAGTCCAGTGACATGGCGTCCACCGCTTCTGCTTTGGGGTCCTCGTACGGGGCTACGTACAGAGGAAGTTGATTGTTGTCGCTCGTTGCAAAGAGATCTATCTGAAGTTCTGGGACTTGATGAGAGATGAAGGAGAATGATCTTGCGTCTAGAGACCATTCCGACTCTATCGGGTTTGTCCGAGATAGAGCATCCGCTGTCACGTTGCGGAATCCTTGTAGGTGAACTGCAGACAGGTGCCACTTCTTCTTCTCCGCCAGACGGAAGATTGGGAGAAGCACCTGATTTATCTGGGGCGATCTTGAGCCTTGGCGATTGAGACAACGAACTACCACCGAGTTGTCTAGGGTTAGACGGATGTGGATCGAGGGCGGCGGGGATAACTTCTTCAGAGTAAGAAGGACCGCCATGGCCTCCAAGATGTTTATGTGGAACGTCTTGAATAGTGGAGACCAGGTCCCTTGAGCTTGTTTCAGGTGGGAGTGACCTCCCCAGCCCTCCAGTGAGGCATCCGTGTGGATGTTGAGTGATGGAGGAGGGTGTTGGAGAGGAATGGACCTTTTCAGGGCCTTTGCTTCCGACCACGGCTTTAGGAGGCGTCGAAGTCTGTTTGGAAGCCGTCTCTTGAGGTCTCTTCGAGCGATGGATGCCGATCGTCTCCAGACTCCCGCGGCATCCTTTAGCTGTGCACGAAGCACTGGGTTTGTCACTGAGGCGAATTGTAGAGAGCCTAGAACTCGTTCCTGCTGTCGTCTTGAAATGCGTTTGGATTTCAGTAGTCGCTTGACAGACCCTGCTATTTCCTTCCTTTTCTTCTGGGGGATGGAAAGGCGGTGTGACTGAAGATTCCAGTGGATTCCCAGCCACTGAAACTTCTGAGCTGGAGAGAGGCGAGATTTCTTCTCGTTGATCTTGAATCCCAGGTGTTCTAGGTACTGGGTAACTTCGTCGCAAGACTTTGTACACTCTTCGGGCGATGGAGCCCAGACTAGCCAGTCGTCGAGGTAGGCCATCACCTGGACGTTTCTTAGGCGGAGCTGTTGTACTATGGCATCCGCCAGCTTTGTGAAGATCCGAGGGGCCACATTGAGGCCGAATGGCATGGCCCGGAAGGCGTAGCTTTTTCTTTGGAGTCGAAATCCTAGGTAGGAGGAAGCGTGATGGTTCATTGGAATGTGCCAATAGGCATCCGCCAGGTCTATAGAGACCGTGTAGGAACCTTGAGGCAGAAGGGTCCTTATTTGTTGAAGCGTCAGCATCTTGAATTTGTTGTTCTCTATGAACTTGTTGAGGGGGGATAAGTCCAGAATGACTCTGAGCTTGTCTGAGTCCTTCTTGGGAACGCAAAACAGTCTCCCTTGGAACCTGGTGGACTTTACCTTCCTTATCACCTTCTTGTTCAAGAGGTCTAGAACATATTCTTCCAGAATGGGGGTCGATTGTTGAAAGAACCGCTGGAAGATTGGGGGTGGTTGCACCCAACTCCAGCCTAGACCGTTCTTGATGATGCTGTGTGCCCAGGGATCGAAGGTCCAACGATCCTGGAATTGGCGGAGTCTTCCTCCCACCGGAAGCACTTCATTGCTTCTGGTGTCCCGAGGACTTGTTGCCTCGGCCGCTAGCTCCCTTTCCTCCTCTACCTCTGGAGGGACGACGAGAGGCGTCTCTGCTTGCACCCCTGGACGAGCCTCTACCTCTGGCATGAAAGGTAGTGGATGGCTGCTCAAAGGCAGGGGTGAAGACCGGTGACTGTGACAACACCGGTTGGGGGACCAATTGAAAGGTCTGTTGTGGTTGGGCAACCACTTGGGAGGTAGCGGGTCCCGGAAACTGACGTCGTTGTTGACGTTGCTGGGGTTTTGGCTTCTGAGGTTTCCTCTTAGGCTGAGGTCCATCGTCCTGAGAGGTTTTCCTTTTTCTGGACATGCCCCACTTGTGGAGAAGGTTCCTATTCTCCGTGGCGGCTCTGTCAGTTATTTCCTTGACAAGGTCAGAAGGAAACAGGTGCTTTCCCCAGATGTTGGAGGAAATCAGCCTCCGGGGTTCGTGTTTCACGGTGGCACCGACAAACACGAATTCACGACAGGCTCTACGAGCCTTTATGAAATGGTACAAGTCCTTCATTACTGTAAGTAAGTGGGATTTGGCTAGTACCATGTAGTGATCAGGTACTCTTGTGTCACAGGCCATAACTTCAAGTTGGACTTGATGAGAAAGAGATGCCGCAAGCCTCTCCTTCGTGTCTTGTTCCCGGCGAAGGAGGTGATCATTGAGCTTAGGGAGGTCTTCATTAAACTGACGTCCGGCGACGTCAGGATCGAGCCTACCCACGACGAAAGTATGTTGAACATCTTTCCATTGTCTAGTGTCAGGGGGTGTCACGATGGAGAAGGGTCTGCACTCCTCCAGTGCAGGGCAGGGTTTTCCTTCTTCCGCCGCTTTAAGGCATGCAGCCAAGGCCTTTTCCAAGAAAGGAAGAATCGCAGTGTCAGGTGCGACATATGTAGGATGCTTCTTGCTCAAGGCAGGAAGCTTAGAGCAGGTAAAGCCCCTGCTCTTAAATGCGGAGGCTAGCATAGCCTGGGCCTTTGCGAGATCGAACACTATCTCTTCTTTAGGTTCGGTCTCCTCCTTCGAGGCAGGTTCGGAACGAAGCCGGACGTAACAGTCCGGGTAGGCCTCGAAGCTTGGGAAGAACTCCACATCTTCCAACGGGACCGTGCCGATCTTGTCACTAACAAAGATCCTGCCGGTCGCAATAACCATATGCTCTGCATACCTCCACGGGTTGGCATGAGAGCAAGCTGGGAGATCCTTGACCGAAATCTTCTTCGGGTCTCTGGATCCAATCATAGACCTGATGGACTCCTGGTTCTCCTTCAGTCTGTCGTCCATGACAGCTCTAATCAGTCGGATCAGTTCTTGGGTAGAAGAGGAAGGATCCGGGGTCGAGGAGGTAGACGGAACGGACATTTCCGTCGGTGTAGGAGTAGGCGGAGGGATGGACGAGGGAGTAGCTCCAAGCTCCGACTCGGTGTATTCCACCTTGTCTTCGTCCTCTTCGGCTCCTTGAGCCATAAGCGTCTTCTCCGTGTCTTCCGAGACGTCTGAGATCTGTTCATCATCCTCGGAATCTAAACGACACTCGTGCATGGACTGAGCCATGACCACATCAGGTTCCACCGTAATTTGGACAGTGGGGATTGCTTCTTTTGGAACCACTGAGTCAGGGGAGGCCTTAGGGAACAACAGGGACCTCAGTTCTTCGGTGGCCAGGTACGGTCCAGTAGCATTTCTCTGAAAACCACGCACCCACTTGCGCAGCTTTTCACGAGCAATGTCTCTAACCTCCGCTGAGGGAGGGTTATGGAAGGCCTCAACTAGGTAGGCCTGGCAGACCGTACATTCCAGTGGATTCCAGAACTTCAAATCCCCTTTCTTGTCTGCACAAGGGGCGTGAGTCCTGCACGCCGTATGCCCGTAAAACTGCGAGCGTTTCACAGCGCAGAAGGCGAAGTCACACTTCATCTGCTCCTCCTGTGGAAGAAAGAGAAAATGAGTATGGGGGAGTCATAGGAATGGCTCTTAAACTAAGTTAATATTAATCAATAATTTTAACTTAAAGAAGGTGTGATGCATAGAGAATGAAAACAGTAAAGGAGAACACGCTCCATGCATCTCGCCCGGCTGGTTACCGTAAGCTTGGTCCTGGGGTAATCCAAATGACCGAGATCATTGGATATAGTTTCCTAGGATTCCCATTATATTGGAACTCCATGGAAAGCCAAGGACAAGGTTGGGATCGAATTCATTCGGTTCCCAGTTAAGAGCCAGAAGGCCGCATTAAGGGTAACTGCTTCTGGCAACCAGCCACGCTAAGATGCACATAGCATGCTGGAATTAGAAGAATGCAAAGAGACAGCATGATCACTAATAGAGCAGTACTAGGTACTGATCTTAAAAGCAAAGCAGCTTATCTATTTGCAATGTAGGGCTATCTTAGTCTTATGATAGCTACAGAGAGGGGGTGCAAGTATTCTTGACGCCTCCGGGGCATCCGGCAAGCCGCCGGCATGCCGGAGCTCGCTCCAGCATAGATTCTGGCACTAGAACAGACAATTTTCAAAGTCAGTTAGATACCAGGATGGCGGCCGCCGGCACAACGGCGGCACGCCGGCAGGGAGCGGCGGCTCCGGCAGCCGGAGGATGCCAGGTTGGTGACTGGGGTAAGGATGGTACAGGTAGTATCGGGTTGCCGGCAGTATATGCCGGCACTCCGGAGATCGACCGGCAAGCGGACGATTAGATAGGAGTAGGAGAGCCGCCGGTAGTAGCCGGCGGCAGCCGGCAGTCCCTCGGTACACGGGGGGCTGGCGGCAAGGGTAGGGAAGTCACCAAGAGGGAGGCAGGTATTGCCGACAGTAGAGGCGGCAAGAGACCGGCACCCGGATAGATAGAGAGACAGGGGGAGGGGGGAAAGGATGCAGGAAGTACCGTCAGGGTTCCAGACATCCCTCCCCCTCCCTGAGGGGGTGTACCCATGATAGAGACAGGCTCTAGCATCCATAAGCAGGGGTCACTAGGGACCGGGAGCAGGTAGCCCAAGGGAGGACTAGGGAACACCCAAGAGGGGGGGGGGGAGACTCCCCTATGCAGAGCTACACTAGTAACTAACCTTATAGGACACTATGAAGGTACAGTGAACCCTCGCTACTTCGCGGTTCGACCATCGCGGATTCACCACTTCGCGGATTTTTTTCATAACCCATGTCTATAAATATATTGCGGATTTTCGGGAAATATAGAAAATACCGCGATGTGACCGATGGTGCGAGATTGGAGAAAGTAAGGAAAATTGAATCATGATTGATTTTCAATATAAATGAAACTTTGAGGAGCAACAAAGATATCATTTGTTAGAGAGATAGAGAGAGGTAAGGAATGGGAGGTAGTGAAAAGTAGCCCACAGAGAGAGAGAGAGAGAGAGAGAGAGAGAGAGAGAGAGAGAGATAGAGGGGGTTTAAATGTAATAAACAAAAAAATTTGATAGGTTATAACACATTGGTGCTTATGTAATATCAACTGTATACTGTAGACGGTTTGAATAAGTTAAGAAATGGTATAAATGATACTTTGTTAGTGTATTCGTACACACTTAAGAGCGGCAGCTAGATGACAGCTGATCTAATCACAGCCAAAAGTAAAAAAAAAAAAAAGTCAACAATACTCGATTTTTAAAACACACCCGAAATTTAAAAACAAAAGTACACGCTTTCTTAATGTGCAATTAACTATTTAAAGAGTGGCAAATTTCTAGAATAAAATGATATTTCCCAAAAAATAGTGGTTTGCTGATGAAACCGGATGCCCTATTTTTGGCTATGATTGAAATGGATGTAGACTCGGCCTAATTATTTCATTTCGTATTTAATTGACACTAAGAAAACTAATTTTAGTTTCTTCATCTAAATGTAAGTATTGTATAACACGAAGAGAGAGAGAGAGAGAGAGAGAGAGAGAGAGAGAGAGAGAGAGAGAGAGAGAGAGAGAATGAATCAGCTGTTGTAATCAAATGGCGTGTTTTTGTTTCGTGAGAATTTCATCGCCACGACTTTAACAACAACATACTGTACTGAACTTTACAGTATTATACAGACTACTGTAATATGATAAAGTAAAATATTTGTAATCTGTTTTATATGAAATGGGGCTATTTTTGTTTTGTTTAAAATTTACATTTACGTATGTAAAACAACTCTCTCTCTCTCTCTCTCTCTCTCTCTCTCTCTCTCTCTCTCTCTCTCTCTCTCTCTCTCTCTCTCTCTCTCTCTCGTAGATTGTTTTCCTGCTTTGCTACGTATGTATGATTTTATATAGATACGGTAAATAATATTTGTAATAACATATTTTATAAAAGCTTTTACTGTAATATCATTATTTATCACTTTCATCATGCGGGTTAAATTCCTTAGTTTGTTTCCTGAACGTACTTTATGACGCCGTCGTTTCAGGCGGCGTCATAAAGAAAAAAATTTCATTTGGAAGTCCTAAGAAAAATTAAGTAAAACATTAGTAATAACCAAATCAACATACTGTACTGAATAATCAATATAATTGATGCAAAAACTAACCTATAAACAGATGTGTAAATGCGTTTGTTTCTTCATTAGGATCAGAGATAAACGTAAACAAAACATTGGTTGCCATTTTTTATCGTGCTTTTTGGCGTGTTTAGGAAACGCATGATATAAAGTCGCCTTTAATATTTGTGCCTGTTTTAGTTTAGGGTACTGTATTACATGCATTAAGTGTTCTGTACATTAAAGGGTAGTTTGTTAACAGTACTACGTACAAGGGAAGGTTTTAAAAGTCTGAATATACATGTTAAATAAATAGGTAAATATAGTGTTACTACTTCGCGGATTTTCACCTATCGCGGCCGCGTCTGGAACCTATCTACCGCGATAAACGAGGGTTCACTGTATATGTACCAGAGCGGACAGCACAGGGAAGCTCGGGTAGCCCTACTCATCCACCCTAAGGAGGATTTGTAGGACAGGGGACAGATGAGTATAAACTAACCTAAGCATAGGCTAGGCTATACAAGAGATAGGTGGGGAGGGAGAAGAGAGAGGTCTTCCCAGGAAGGGTTTCTGTACCAGAGCGGCCACTAAGGGAAGGGAGGACACTCCCTAACCTAAGATTAGGCTGATCGGCTAAAACGGTGCAAGAGTACAGTTTCAGCATGGAACAGAGAAACCTTCCTAACCCGACCTAGAGCAGGGCTAAAAGTCCTGAACTAGGCAAGGAAGAAGACGTATCGCTATCGCAGGAAAGTCATAGACTATCCTAGCCATAGAGGTAGGCTAGCCTAACCTCACTCTCAGACGCAATCCTAAAGGGGGTTCATTCCTTTAGGGAGGACTGAGAGGCGATATAAATACTCTATTAGACAGTTAATCCCTTTACTCAGAAAAGGGATCAAGGCTAAATAGAGGGAGTGCCAAGGCAGGGGATGAAGGAAGCATATAGGGGTCCTAAGGTTAGGTTAGGCTAGAAAGAATCACTGACTAGCCTATCCCCTATATGGTCCCTGAAGGCGAAAACATTTGCATCACTAGTCAAAAGTATTGTAAAATAATAATGCCACTATCTTCATAACTTAGTCTAGGATCACTAATAAATCATGCATGAACACTTGTATGTAGGCTCCTGGCCTGGGGGCTATAGTAGCCGACTGGTATGAGGTCAATCGATGACCGATAGCGAGCGTTTAAACACGATATAAAAGTTCCTAGCTATGAAGACTAAATAAACTAATGTATTCGATTAGTATATAATGCCGGAAGCGTTGTTGTGGCTAACTAAATAAGACATGCAAAACAACAACGACGCCATAAAATGGCGGGTCCGGTAGAGGCACAGCTCTGCCACAAAACATCAATTATTTCGCGAAATAATATTTACTTTACGGCCAGAGCTTAATTAAACAATACTGGAACCTTGTACTCAACTTTCCAGAAGAAGGCGAGGCTGAAGGTAACGACATAGCGAAGATGCAAAGCGATAAAGTTAACACAAGGGAAAATCCGTCTAAGTAGGGCAGCTACTAAACAAAGGATAAAGACGCGCGTGACGTCATTAGAGCAATGGCGTCCGTTTGTTTACGTCTCGAGTATCAGTAGTAGCCACGAGCGAGATTAGCTGTGGAACGGCTCCCAGCTATTCTCAGTCCTTACGCACCGAAGCATTAACTCTGTTCGGGGTGGAGATAGCTATGTGGCACGTTCAGACATGCGTGTCCCCTGTTGTATTACGATGTCTTAAAGGGAAACCTTTGAGATACTCGCTCCAGAAGTTAGAATTCTGTGATAACCTGTGGTTAAATTCTCTGGGAATATCTTAGTAGTCTTATACCCAAGGAAGCTACCAAACAGGAACCTTCCATCAGGACGCCATGGCTTGAGCCCAAAAATAACAGCTAAACTTTAATCGAATTTCATCAACATTGCTCTGAAATCTCGATATAATCAGTATATTATCATTTCAATAGTTGAAGTTGTCAAATAAGTTTACATAAACCATTATAGTAAAAATACATGAAACTAAATTTTTCTTTCCAGAAATAAATGGAACAGGAACAATAAACTGCAGCACAGGCATCTAAGACAGAAAATTGAATGCTTTAGAAGAGACGGAATAAAACTCTGAATATCATAAGCTGGATCAGATGACGTAAATATGGAAATGAATATAAAAGGGAAAAATAATCAATGAAACACAGCAGTAGCTGCAGAAGAGGAAAACTAAGCATAACGCAGAAAATTGAGGAAACTATAAAGGCCGCCTTGAGGAAAAAAAAAAAAAAGGCAATTACAATGGAGGAAAAAGGAGGAAAATGAGGAAAAAAGGAAAATGAGGAAGAGGCAACAATCAAAGAAGAGAATGAGGAAAAGCAACATGGAAAAGGCAGCATACAAAAGAGGAAAATGAGGAAAAGGCAACGTTCGAAAGAGGAAAATGAGGAAAAAAAACACACAGAAAATGAGGAAAAGGCCTCAGCAAAAATGAGGAAAATGAAAAAAAAAGAGGAAAACGAGGAAAATGCAGCTTACCAAAGAGGAAAAGGCAGCTTACAAAAGATGAAAATGAAGAAAAGGCAGCTTACAAAGGAGGAAACTGAGGAAAAGGCAGCATAAAAAGAGGGAAATGAGGAAATGGCAGCTTGCAACAGAAAAAAAGAGGAAATGGCAGCTTACAAGAGAGGAAAATGAGGGAAATGCAGCATTCAACAGAGGAAAAAAGAGACAACGCAGCAGAAAAAAATGAGGAAAATGAGGAAAAGGCAGCTTTTAAAGAGGAAAAGGCAGCATACAATAGAGAAAAATAAGGAAAAGGCAGCATACATAAGAGGAAAATGAGTCATTTGCAGCATACAAAAGAGGAAAATGAGGAAAAGGCAACGTTCGAAAGAGGAAAAGGCAGCATACGAAAGAGGAAAACGAGGAAAAGGCAGCTTAC
The DNA here is from genome assembly GCF_036898095.1 of Palaemon carinicauda. Lineage (NCBI taxonomy): Eukaryota > Metazoa > Arthropoda > Malacostraca > Decapoda > Palaemonidae > Palaemon > Palaemon carinicauda. The sequence continues at coordinate 124,235,618 of NC_090745.1, read as the reverse complement.
AATAGAGAAAAATGAGGAAAAGGCAGCATACAAAAGAGGAAAAGGCAGCATACAAAAGAGGAAAAGGCAGCATACAAAAGAGGAAAATGAGGAAAAGGCAGCATACAAAAGAGAAAAATAAGGAAAAGGCAGCATACAAAAGAGGAAAATGAGGAAAAAGCAGCATACAAAAGAGGAAAATGAGGAAAAGGCAGCATACAAAAGAGGAAAATGAGGAAAAGGCAGCATACAAAAGAGGAAAATGAGTAAAAGGCAGCATACAAAAGAGGAAAAGGCAGCTTACATTAGAGAAAAATGAGGAAAAGGCAGCATACAAAAGAGGAAAAGGCAGCATACAAAAGAGGAAAATGAGGAAAAGGCAGCATACAAAAGAGAAAAATGAGGAAAAAGCAGCATACAAAAGAGAAAAATGAGGAAAAAGCAGTATACAAAAGAGGAAAATGAGGAAAAGGCAGCATACAAAAGAGGAAAATGAGGAAAAGGCAGCATACAAAAGAGGAAAATGAGGAAAAGGCAGCATACAAAAGAGGAAAATGAGGAAAAGGCAGCATACAAAAGAGGAAAATGAGGAAAAGGCAGCATACAAAAGAGGAAAATGAGGAAAAGGCAGCATACAAAAGAGGGAAATGAGGAAAAGGCAGCATACAAAAGAGGAAAATGAGGAAAAGGCAGCTTACAATAGAGAAAAAATGAGGAAAAGGCAGCTTACAATAGAGAAAAAATGAGGAAAAGGCAGCTTACAATAGAGAAAAATGAGGAAAAGGCAGCTTACATTAGAGAAAAATGAGGAAAAGGCAGCTTACATTAGAAAAAAATGAGGAAAAGGCAGCATACAAAAGAGGAAAAGGCAGCATACAAAAGAGGAAAATGAGGAAAAGGCAGCATACAAAAGAGAAAAATGAGGAAAAAGCAGCATACAAAAGAGGAAAATGAGGAAAAGGAAGCTTACAATAGAGAAAAAATGAGGAAAAGGCAGCTTACAATAGAGAAAAATGAGGAAAAGGCAGCTAACATTAGAGAAAAATGAGGAAAAGGCAGCTAACATTAGAGAAAAATGAGGAAAAGGCAGCTTACATTAGAGAAAAATGAGGAAAAGGCAGCTTACATTAGAGAAAAATGAGGAAAAGGCAGCTTACATTAGAGAAAAATGAGGAAAAGGCAGCTTACATTAGAGAAAAATGAGGAAAAGGCAGCTTACATTAGAGAAAAATGAGGAAAAGGCAGCTTACATTAGAGAAAAATGAGGAAAAGGCAGCATACAAAAGAGGAAAAGGCAGCATACAAAAGAGGAAAAGGCAGCATACGAACAAGGAAAATGAGGAAAAGGCAGCATACGAACAAGGAAAATGAGGAAAAGGCAGCATACAAAAGAGGAAAATGAGGAAAAGGCAGCATACAAAAGAGGAAAAGGCAGCTTACATTAGAGAAAAATGAGGAAAAGGCAGCTTACATAAGAGGAAAATGAGGAAAAGGCAGCATACAAAAGAGGAAAATGAGTAAAAGGCAGCATACAAAAGAGGAAAATGAGGAAAAGGCAGCATACAAAAGAGGAAAAGGCAGCATACGAAAGAGGAAAACGAGGAAGAGGAAAAGGCAGCTTACAATAGAGGAAAATGAGGAAAAGGCAGCTTACAATAGAGGAAAATGAGGAAAAAGCAGCTTACAATAGAGGAAAATGAGGAAAAGGCAGCTTACAATAGAGAAAAATGAGGAAAAGGCAGCTAACATTAGAGAAAAATGAGGAAAAGGCAGCTAACAGAGAAAAATGAGGAAAAGGCAGCTTACATTAGAGAAAAATGAGGAAAAGGCAGCTTGCAACAGAAAAAAAGAGGAAATGGCAGCTTACAAGAGAGGAAAATGAGGGAAATGCAGCATTCAACAGAGGAAAAAAGAGACAACGCAGCAGAAAAAAATGAGGAAAATGAGGAAAAGGCAGCTTTTAAAGAGGAAAAGGCAGCATACAATAGAGAAAAATAAGGAAAAGGCAGCATACATAAGAGGAAAATGAGTCATTTGCAGCATACAAAAGAGGAAAATGAGGAAAAGGCAACGTTCGAAAGAGGAAAAGGCAGCATACGAAAGAGGAAAACGAGGAAAAGGCAGCTTACAATAGAGAAAAATGAGGAAAAGGCAGCATACAAAAGAGGAAAAGGCAGCATACAAAAGAGGAAAAGGCAGCATACAAAAGAGGAAAAGGCAGCATACAAAAGAGGAAAATGAGGAAAAGGCAGCATACAAAAGAGAAAAATAAGGAAAAGGCAGCATACAAAAGAGGAAAATGAGGAAAAAGCAGTATACAAAAGAGGAAAATGAGGAAAAGGCAGCATACAAAAGAGGAAAATGAGGAAAAGGCAGCATACAAAAGAGGAAAATGAGTAAAAGGCAGCATACAAAAGAGGAAAAGGCAGCTTACATTAGAGAAAAATGAGGAAAAGGCAGCATACAAAAGAGGAAAAGGCAGCATACAAAAGAGAAAAATGAGGAAAAGGCAGCATACAAAAGAGAAAAATGAGGAAAAAGCAGCATACAAAAGAGGAAAATGAGGAAAAAGCAGTATACAAAAGAGGAAAATGAGGAAAAGGCAGCATACAAAAGAGGAAAATGAGGAAAAGGCAGCATACAAAAGAGGAAAATGAGGAAAAGGCAGCATACAAAAGAGGAAAATGAGGAAAAGGCAGCATACAAAAGAGGAAAATGAGGAAAAGGCAGCATACAAAAGAGGAAAATGAGGAAAAGGCAGCATACAAAAGAGGAAAATGAGGAAAAGGCAGCATACAAAAGAGGAAAATGAGGAAAAGGCAGCTTACAATAGAGAAAAAATGAGGAAAAGGCAGCTTACAATAGAGAAAAAATGAGGAAAAGGCAGCTTACAATAGAGAAAAATGAGGAAAAGGCAGCTTACATTAGAGAAAAATGAGGAAAAGGCAGCTTACATTAGAGAAAAATGAAGAAAAGGCAGCTTACATTAGAAAAAAATGAGGAAAAGGCAGCATACAAAAGAGGAAAAGGCAGCATACAAAAGAGGAAAATGAGGAAAAGGCAGCATACAAAAGAGAAAAATGAGGAAAAAGCAGCATACAAAAGAGGAAAATGAGGAAAAGGCAGCTTACATTAGAGAAAAATGAGGAAAAGGCAGCTTACATTAGAGAAAAATGAGGAAAAGGCAGCTTACATTAGAGAAAAATGAGGAAAAGGCAGCTTACATTAGAGAAAAATGAGGAAAAGGCAGCATACAAAAGAGGAAAATGAGGAAAAGGCAGCTTACAATAGAGAAAAATGAGGAAAAGGCAGCTTACAATAGAGACAAATGAGGAAAAGGCAGCTTACATTAGAGAAAAATGAGGAAAAGGCAGCTTACATTAGAGAAAAATGAGGAAAAGGCAGCTTACATTAGAGAAAAATGAGGAAAAGGCAGCATACAAAAGAGGAAAAGGCAGCATACGAACAAGGAAAATGAGGAAAAGGCAGCATACGAACAAGGAAAATGAGGAAAAGGCAGCATACAAAAGAGGAAAATGAGGAAAAGGCAGCATACAAAAGAGGAAAAGGCAGCTTACATTAGAGAAAAATGAGGAAAAGGCAGCTTACATAAGAGGAAAATGAGGAAAAGGCAGCATACAAAAGAGGAAAATGAGTAAAAGGCAGCATACAAAAGAGGAAAATGAGGAAAAGGCAGCATACAAAAGAGGAAAAGGCAGCATACGAAAGAGGAAAACGAGGAAGAGGAAAAGGCAGCTTACAATAGAGGAAAATGAGGAAAAGGCAGCTTACAATAGAGGAAAATGAGGAAAAAGCAGCTTACAATAGAGGAAAATGAGGAAAAGGCAGCTTACAATAGAGAAAAATGAGGAAAAGGCAGCTAACATTAGAGAAAAATGAGGAAAAGGCAGCTAACATTAGAGAAAAATGAGGAAAAGGCAGCTTACATTAGAGAAAAATGAGGAAAAGGCAGCTTACAATAGAGAAAAATGAGGATAAGGCAGCATACAAAAGAGGAAAATGAGGATAAGGCAGCATACAAAAGAGGAAAATGAGGATAAGGCAGCATACAAAAGAGGAAAATGAGGATAAGGCAGCATTCAAAAGAGGAAAATGAGGAAAAGGCAGCTTACAATAGAGAAAAATGAGGAAAAGGCAGCTTACATTAGAGAAAAATGAGGAAAAGGCAGCTTACATTAGAGAAAAATGAGGAAAAGGCAGCTTACATTAGAGAAAAATGAGGAAAAGGCAGCTTACATTAGAGAAAAATGAGGAAAAGGCAGCATACAAAAGAGGAAAAGGCAGCATACAAAAGAGGAAAATGAGGAAAAGGCAGCATACAAAAGAGAAAAATGAGGGCAAAGCAGCATACAAAAGAGGAAAATGAGGAAAAGGCAGCTTACAATAGAGAAAAAATGAGGAAAAGGCAGCATACAAAAGAGGAAAATGAGGAAAAGGCAGCATACAAAAGAGGAAAATGAGGAAAAGGCAGCTAACATTAGAGAAAAATGAGGAAAAGGCAGCTAACATTAGAGAAAAATGAGGAAAAGGCAGCTTACATTAGAGAAAAATGAGGAAAAGGCAGCTTACATTAGAGAAAAATGAGGAAAAGGCAGCTTACATTAGAGAAAAATGAGGAAAAGGCAGCTTACATTAGAGAAAAATGAGGAAAAGGCAGCTTACATTAGAGAAAAATGAGGAAAAGGCAGCATACAAAAGAGGAAAAGGCAGCATACAAAAGAGGAAAATGAGGAAAAGGCAGCATACGAACAAGGAAAATGAGTAAAAGGCAGCATACGAACAAGGAAAATGAGGAAAAGGCAGCATACGAACAAGGAAAATGAGGAAAAGGCAGCATACGAACAAGGAAAATGAGGAAAAGGCAGCATACAAAAGAAGAAAATGAGGAAAAGGCAGCATACAAAAGAGGAAAATGAAGCATACAAAAGAGGAAAATGAGGAAAAGGCAGCTTACAATAGAGAAAAATGAGGAAAAGGCAGCTTACATTAGAGAAAAATGAGGAAAAGGCAGCTTACATTAGAGAAAAATGAGGAAAAGGCAGCTTACATTAGAGAAAAATGAGGAAAAGGCAGCATACAAAAGAGGAAAAGGCAGCATACAAAAGAGGAAAAGGCAGCATACGAACAAGGAAAATGAGGAAAAGGCAGCATACGAACAAGGAAAATGAGGAAAAGGCAGCATACAAAAGAGGAAAATGAGGAAAAGGCAGCATACAAAAGAGGAAAATGAGGAAAAGGCAGCATACAAAAGAGGAAAAGGCAGCTTACATTAGAGAAAAATGAGGAAAAGGCAGCTTACATTAGAGAAAAATGAGGAAAAGGCAGCTTACATTAGAGAAAAATGAGGAAAAGGCAGCTTACATTAGAGAAAAATGAGGAAAAGGCAGCATACAAAAGAGGAAAATGAGGAAAAGGCAGCTTACAATAGAGAAAAATGAGGAAAAGGCAGCTTACAATAGAGACAAATGAGGAAAAGGCAGCTTACATTAGAGAAAAATGAGGAAAAGGCAGCTTACATTAGAGAAAAATGAGGAAAAGGCAGCATACAAAAGAGGAAAAGGCAGCATACGAACAAGGAAAATGAGTAAAAGGCAGCATACAAACAAGGAAAATGAGGAAAAGGCAGCATACGAACAAGGAAAATGAGGAAAAGGCAGCATACGAACAAGGAAAAAGAGGAAAAGGCAGCATACAAAAGAGGAAAAGGCAGCATACAAAAGAGGAAAAGACAGCATACAAAAGAGGAAAAGGCAGCATACAAAAGAGGAAATTGAGGAAAAGGCAGCATACAAAAGAGGAAAAAGCAGCATACAAAAGAAGAAAATGAGGAAAAGACAGCATACAAAAGAGGAAAAGGCCGCTTACAAAAGAGGAAAATGAGGAAAAGGCAGCATACAAAAGAGGAAAATGAGGAAAAGGCAGCATACAAAAGAGGAAAATGAGGAAAAGACAGCATACAAAAGAGGAAAATGAGGAAAAGACAGCATACAAAAGAGGAAAATGAGGAAAAGACAGCATACAAAAGAGGAAAATGAGGAAAAGACAGCATACAAAAGAGGAAAATGAGGAAAAGACAGCATACAAAAGAGGAAAATGAGGAAAAGACAGCATACAAAAGAGGAAAATGAGGAAAAGACAGCATACAAAAGAGGAAAATGAGGAAAAGACAGCATACAAAAGAGGAAAATGAGGAAAAGACAGCATACAAAAGAGGAAAATGAGGAAAAGACAGCATACAAAAGAGGAAAATGAGGAAAAGACAGCATACAAAAGAGGAAAATGAAGAAAAGGCAGCATACAAAAGAGGAAAATGAGGAAAAGGCAGCATACAAAAGAGGATAATGAGGAAAAGGCAGCATACAAAAGAGGAAAAGGCATGAGGAAAAGGCAGCATACAAAAGAGGAAAAGGCAGCTTACAATAGAGGAAAATGAGGAAAAGGCAGCTTACAATAGAGAAAAATTAAGGCAGCATACAAAAGAGGAAAATGAGGATAAGGCAGCATACAAAAAAAGGAAAATGAGGAAAAGGCAGCATACAAAAGAAGAAAATGAGGAAAAGGCAGCATACGAAAGAGGAAAACGAGGAAGAGGAAAAGGCAGCTTACAATAGAGGAAAATGAGGAAAAGGCAGCTTACAATAGAGGAAAATGAGGAAAAAGCAGCTTACAATAGAGGAAAATGAGGAAAAGGCAGCTTACAATAGAGAAAAATGAGGAAAAGGCAGCTAACTTTAGAGAAAAATGAGGAAAAGGCAGCTAACATTAGAGAAAAATGAGGAAAAGGCAGCTTACATTAGAGAAAAATGAGGAAAAGGCAGCTTACAATAGAGAAAAATGAGGATAAGGCAGCATACAAAAGAGGAAAATGAGGATAAGGCAGCATACAAAAGAGGAAAATGAGGATAAGGCAGCATACAAAAGAGGAAAATGAGGATAAGGCAGCATACAAAAGAGGAAAATGAGGAAAAGGCAGCTTACAATAGAGAAAAATGAGGAAAAGGCAGCTTACATTAGAGAAAAATGAGGAAAAGGCAGCTTACATTAGAGAAAAATGAGGAAAAGGCAGCTTACATTAGAGAAAAATGAGGAAAAGGCAGCTTACATTAGAGAAAAATGAGGAAAAGGCAGCTTACATTAGAGAAAAATGAGGAAAAGGCAGCATACAAAAGAGGAAAAGGCAGCATACAAAAGAGGAAAATGAGGAAAAGGCAGCATACAAAAGAGAAAAATGAGGGCAAAGCAGCATACAAAAGAGGAAAATGAGGAAAAGGCAGCTTACAATAGAGAAAAAATGAGGAAAAGGCAGCATACAAAAGAGGAAAATGAGGAAAAGGCAGCATACAAAAGAGGAAAATGAGGAAAAGGCAGCTAACATTAGAGAAAAATGAGGAAAAGGCAGCTAACATTAGAGAAAAATGAGGAAAAGGCAGCTTACATTAGAGAAAAATGAGGAAAAGGCAGCTTACATTAGAGAAAAATGAGGAAAAGGCAGCTTACATTAGAGAAAAATGAGGAAAAGGCAGCTTACATTAGAGAAAAATGAGGAAAAGGCAGCTTACATTAGAGAAAAATGAGGAAAAGGCAGCATACAAAAGAGGAAAAGGCAGCATACAAAAGAGGAAAATGAGGAAAAGGCAGCATACGAACAAGGAAAATGAGTAAAAGGCAGCATACGAACAAGGAAAATGAGGAAAAGGCAGCCTACGAACAAGGAAAATGAGGAAAAGGCAGCATACGAACAAGGAAAATGAGGAAAAGGCAGCATACAAAAGAAGAAAATGAGGAAAAGGCAGCATACAAAAGAGGAAAATGAAGCATACAAAAGAGGAAAATGAGGAAAAGGCAGCTTACAATAGAGAAAAATGAGGAAAAGGCAGCTTACATTAGAGAAAAATGAGGAAAAGGCAGCTTACATTAGAGAAAAATGAGGAAAAGGCAGCTTACATTAGAGAAAAATGAGGAAAAGGCAGCATACAAAAGAGGAAAAGGCAGCATACAAAAGAGGAAAAGGCAGCATACGAACAAGGAAAATGAGGAAAAGGCAGCATACGAACAAGGAAAATGAGGAAAAGGCAGCATACAAAAGAGGAAAATGAGGAAAAGGCAGCATACAAAAGAGGAAAATGAGGAAAAGGCAGCATACAAAAGAGGAAAAGACAGCTTACATTAGAGAAAAATGAGGAAAAGGCAGCTTACATTAGAGAAAAATGAGGAAAAGGCAGCTTACATTAGAGAAAAATGAGGAAAAGGCAGCTTACATTAGAGAAAAATGAGGAAAAGGCAGCATACAAAAGAGGAAAATGAGGAAAAGGCAGCTTACAATAGAGAAAAATGAGGAAAAGGCAGCTTACAATAGAGACAAATGAGGAAAAGGCAGCTTACATTAGAGAAAAATGAGGAAAAGGCAGCTTACATTAGAGAAAAATGAGGAAAAGGCAGCATACAAAAGAGGAAAAGGCAGCATACGAACAAGGAAAATGAGTAAAAGGCAGCATACGAACAAGGAAAATGAGGAAAAGGCAGCATACGAACAAGGAAAAAGAGGAAAAGGCAGCATACAAAAGAGGAAAAGGCAGCATACAAAAGAGGAAAAGACAGCATACAAAAGAGGAAAAGGCAGCATACAAAAGAGGAAATTGAGGAAAAGGCAGCATACAAAAGAGGAAAAAGCAGCATACAAAAGAGGAAAAAGCAGCATACAAAAGAAGAAAATGAGGAAAAGACAGCATACAAAAGAGGAAAAGGCCGCTTACAAAAGAGGAAAATGAGGAAAAGGCAGCATACAAAAGAGGAAAATGAGGAAAAGGCAGCATACAAAAGAGGAAAATGAGGAAAAGACAGCATACAAAAGAGGAAAATGAGGAAAAGACAGCATACAAAAGAGGAAAATGAGGAAAAGACAGCATACGAAAGAGGAAAATGAGGAAAAGACAGCATACAAAAGAGGAAAATGAGGAAAAGACACCATACAAAAGAGGAAAATGAGGAAAAGACAGCATACAAAAGAGGAAAATGAGGAAAAGACAGCATACAAAAGAGGAAAATGAGGAAAAGACAGCATACAAAAGAGGAAAATGAAGAAAAGGCAGCATACAAAAGAGGAAAATGAGGAAAAGGCAGCATACAAAAGAGGATAATGAGGAAAAGGCAGCATACAAAAGAGGAAAAGGCATGAGGAAAAGGCAGCATACAAAAGAGGAAAAGGCAGCTTACAATAGAGGAAAATGAGGAAAAGGCAGCTTACAATAGAGAAAAATTAAGGCAGCATACAAAAGAGGAAAATGAGGATAAGGCAGCATACAAAAGAGGAAAATGAGGATAAGGCAGCATACAAAAGAGGAAAATGAGGAAAAGGCAGCATACAAAAGAGGAAAATGAGGAAAAGGCAGCATACGAACTAGGAAAATGAGGAAAAGGCAGCATACAAAAGAGGAAAAGGCAGCATACAAAAGAGGAAAATGAGGAAAAGACAGCATAAAAAAGAGGAAAATGAGGAAAAGACAGCATACAAAAGAGGAAAATGAGGAAAAGACAGCATACAAAAGAGGAAAATGAAGAAAAGGCAGCATACAAAAGAGGAAAATGAGGAAAAGGCAGCATACAAAAGAGGATAATGAGGAAAAGGCAGCATACAAAAGAGGAAAAGGCATGAGGAAAAGGCAGCATACAAAAGAGGAAAATGAGGAAAAGGCAGCATACAAAAGAGGAAAAGGCATGAGGAAAAGGCAGCTTACAATAGAGAAAAATGAGGATAAGGCAGCATACAAAAGAGGAAAATGAGGATAAGGCAGCATACAAAAGAGGAAAATGAGGAAAAGGCAGCATACAAAAGAGGAAAATGAGGAAAAGGCAGCATACAAAAGAGGAAAAGGCAGCATACAAAAGAGGAAAATGAGGAAAAGGCAGCATACAAAAGAGGAAAATGAGGAAAAGGCAGCATACAAAAGAGGAAAATGAGGAAAAGGCAGCATACAAAAGAGGAAAATGAGGAAAAGGCAGCATACAAAAGAGGAAAATGAGGAAAAGGCAGCATACAAAAGAGGAAAATGAGGAAAAGGCAGCATACTAAAGAGGAAAAGGCAGCATACAAAAGAGGAAAAGGCAGCATACAAAAGAGGAAAATGAGGAAAAGGCAGCTTACATTAGAGAAAAATGAGGAAAAGGCAGCATACAAAAGAGGAAAAGGCAGCATACGAACAAGGAAAATGAGTAAAAGGCAGCATACGAACAAGGAAAATGAGGAAAAGGCAGCATACGAACAAGGAAAAAGAGGAAAAGGCAGCATACAAAAGAGGAAAAGGCAGCATACAAAAGAGGAAAAGACAGCATACAAAAGAGGAAATTGAGGAAAAGGCAGCATACAAAAGAGGAAAATGAGGAAAAGACAGCATACAAAAGAGGAAAAGGCCTCTTACAAAAGAGGAAAATGAGGGAAAGACAGCATACAAAAGAGGAAAATGAGGAAAAGACAGCATACAAAAGAGGAAAATGAGGAAAAGACAGCATACAAAAGAGGAAAATGAGGAAAAGACAGCATACAAAAGAGGAAAATGAGGAAAAGACAGCATACAAAAGAGGAAAATGAGGAAAAGACAGCATACAAAAGAGGAAAATGAGGAAAAGACAGCATACAAAAGAGGAAAATGAGGAAAAGGCAGGATACGAACGAGGAAAATGAGGAAAAGGCAGCATACAAACGAGGAAAATGAGGAAAAGGCAGCATACGAACGAGGAAAATGAGGAAAAGGCAGCATACGAACAAGGAAAATGAGGAAAAGGCAGCATACAAAAGAGAAAAAGGCAGCATACAAAAGAGGAAAATGAGGAAAAGGCAGCATACGAACAAGGAAAATGAGGAAAAGGCAGCATACGAACAAGGAAAATGAGGAAAAGGCAGCATACGAACAAGGAAAATGAGGAAAAGGCAGCATACGAACGAGGAAAATGAGGAAAAGGCAGCATACAAAAGAGGAAAATGAGGAAAAGGCAGCATACAAAAGAGGAAAAGAGGAAAAGAGAGCATACAAAAGAGGAAAAGGCAGCTTACAAAAGAGGAAAATGAGGAAAAGGCAGCATACAAAAGAGGAAAATGAGGAAAAGGCAGCATACAAAAGAAGAAAATGAGGAAAAGGCAGCATACAAAAGAAGAAAATGAGGAAAAGGAAGCATACAAAAGAGGAAAATGAGGAAAAGGCAGCATACAAAAGAGGAAAATGAGGAAAAGGCAGCATACAAAAGAGGAAAACGAGGAAAAGGCAGCTTATAATAGAGGAAAACAAGGAAAAGGCAGCTTATAATAGAGGAAAATGAGGAAAAGGCAGCTTACAATAGAGGAAAATGAGGAAAAAGCAGCTTACAATAGAGGAAAATGAGGAAAAGGCAGCTTACAATAGAGAAAAATGAGGAAAAGGCAGCTAACATTAGAGAAAAATGAGGAAAAGGCAGCTAACATTAGAGAAAAATGAGGAAAAGGCAGCATACAAAAGAGGAAATTGAGGAAAAGGCAGCATACGAACTAGGAAAATGAGGAAAAGGCAGCATACGAACTAGGAAAATGAGGAAAAGGCAGCATACAAAAGAGGAAAATGAGGAAAAGGCAGCATACAAAAGAGGAAAATGAGGAAAAGGCAGCATACAAAAAAGGAAAAGAGGAAAAGGCATCATACCAAAGAGGAATATAAGGAAAGACAGCATACAAATGGGGAAAAGGGAGCATACAAAAGAGGAAAATGAGGAAAAGTCAGCGTACAACAGAGGAAAATGAGGAAATGGCAGCATACGAACTAGGAAAATGAGGAAAAGGCAGCATACGAACTAGGAAAATTAGGAAAAGGCAGCATACAAAAGAGTAAAATGAGGAAAAAGCAGCATACAAAAGAGGAAAATGAGGAAATGGCAGCATACAAAAGAGGAAAATGAAGAAAAGGCAACGTACAATAGAGGAAAATGAGGAAAAGGCAGCATTCAAAAGAGGAAAAGGCATTAGAAAAAAGAGGAAAATGAGGAAAAGGCAGCTTACAAAGGAGGAAACTGAGGAAAAGGCAGCATAAAAAGAGGGAAATGAGGAAAAGGCAGCATACAAAAGAGGAAAATGAGGAAAAGACGGCATAGAAAAGAGGAAAGGCAGCATACGAACGAGGAAAATGAGGAAAAGGCAGCATACGAACGAGGAAAAGGCAGCATACGAACGAGGAAAAGGCAGCATACGAACGAGGAAAAGGCAGCTTACATTAGAGAAAAATGAGGAAAAGGCAGCTTACATTAGAGAAAAATGAGGAAAAGGCAGCATACAAAAGAGGAAAATGAGGAAAAGGCAGCATACGAACAAGGAAAATGAGGAAAAGGCAGCATACGAACAAGGAAAATGAGGAAAAGGCAGCATACGAACAAGGAAAATGAGGAAAAGGCAGCATACGAACAAGGAAAATGAGGAAAAGGCAGCATACGAACAAGGAAAATGAGGAAAAGGCAGCATACAAAAGAGGAAAATGAGGAAAAGGCAGCATACAAAAGAGGAAAATGAGGAAAAGGCAGCATACAAAAGAGGAAAAGGCAGCTTACATTAGAGAAAAATGAGGAAAAGGCAGCTTACAATAGAGAAAAATGAGGAAAAGGCAGCTAACATTAGAGAAAAATGAGGAAAAGGCAGCTTACATTAGAGAAAAATGAGGAAAAGGCAGCTTACATTAGAGAAAAATGAGGAAAAGGCAGCTTACATTAGAGAAAAATGAGGAAAAGGCAGCTTACATTAGAGAAAAATGAGGAAAAGGCAGCATACAAAAGAGGAAAAGGCAGCATACAAAAGAGGAAAATGAGGAAAAGGCAGCATAAAAAAGAGGAAAATGAGGAAAAGGCAGCTTACAAAGGAGGAAACTGAGGAAAAGGCAGCATAAAAAGAGGGAAATGAGGAAAAGGCAGCATACAAAAGAGGAGAATGAGGAAAAGACGGCATAGAAAAGAGGAAAGGCAGCATACGAACGAGGAAAATGAGGAAAAGGCAGCATACGAACGAGGAAAAGGCAGCATACGAACGAGGAAAAGGCAGCATACGAACGAGGAAAATGAGGAAAAGGTAGCATACAAAAGAGGAAAATGAGGAAAAGGCAGCATACGAACGAGGAAAAGGAGGAAAAGGCAGCATACGAATGAGGAAAATGAGGAAAAGGCAGCATACCAAAGAGGAAAATAAGGGAAAGACAGCATACAAATGAGGAAAAGGCAGCATACAAAAGAGAAAAATGAGGAAAAGGCAGCATACAAAAGAGGAAAATGAGGAAAAAGCAGCATACAAAAGAGGAAAATGAGGAAAAAGCAGTATACAAAAGAGGAAAATGAGGAAAAAGCAGCATACAAAAGAGGAAAATGAGGAAAAGGCAGCATACAAAAGAGGAAAATGAGGAAAAGGCAGCATACAAAAGAGAAAAAATGAGGAAAAGGCAGCTTACAATAGAGAAAAAATGAGGAAAAGGCAGCTTATAATAGAGAAAAAATGAGGAAAAGGCAGCTTACAATAGAGAAAAATGAGGAAAAGGCAGCTTACATTAGAGAAAAATGAGGAAAAGGCAGCTTACATTAGAGAAAAATGAGGAAAAGGCAGCATACAAAAGAGGAAAAGGCAGCATACTAAAGAGGAAAATGAGGAAAAGGCAGCATACAAAAGAGAAAAATGAGGAAAAAGCAGCATACAAAAGAGGAAAATGAGGAAAAGGAAGCTTACAATAGAGAAAAAATGAGGAAAAGGCAGCTTACAATAGAGAAAAATGAGGAAAAGGCAGCTAACATTAGAGAAAAATGAGGAAAAGGCAGCTAACATTAGAGAAAAATGAGGAAAAGGCAGCTTACATTAGAGAAAAATGAGGAAAAGGCAGCTTACATTAGAGAAAAATGAGGAAAAGGCAGCTTACATTAGAGAAAAATGAGGAAAAGGCAGCTTACATTAGAGAAAAATGAGGAAAAGGCAGCATACAAAAGAGGAAAAGGCAGCATACAAAAGAGGAAAATGAGGAAAAGGCAGCATACAAAAGAGGAAAATGAGGAAAAGGCAGCATACAAAAGAGGAAAATGAGGAAAAGGCAGCATACAAAAGAGGAAAATGAGGAAAAGGCAGCTTACAATAGAGACAAATGAGGAAAAGGCAGCTTACATTAGAGAAAAATGAGGAAAAGGCAGCTTACATTAGAGAAAAATGAGGAAAAGGCAGCTTACATTAGAGAAAAATGAGGAAAAGGCAGCTTACATTAGAGAAAAATGAGGAAAAGGCAGCTTACATTAGAGAAAAATGAGGAAAAGGCAGCAAACAAAAAAGGAAAAGGCAGCATACAAAAGAGGAAAATGAGGAAAAGGCAGCATACAAAAGAGGAAAATGAGGAAAAGGCAGCATACAAAAGAGGAAAATGAGGAAAAGGCAGCATACAAAAGAGGAAAATGAGGAAAAGGCAGCTTACATTAGAGAAAAATGAGGAAAAGGCAGCTTACATTAGAGAAAAATGAGGAAAAGGCAGCTTACATTAGAGAAAAATGAGGAAAAGGCAGCTTACATTAGAGAAAAATGAGGAAAAGGCAGCTTACATTAGAGAAAAATGAGGAAAAGGCAGCTTACATTAGAGAAAAATGAGGAAAAGGCAGCATACAAAAGAGGAAAATGAGGAAAAGGCAGCATACGAACAAGGAAAATGAGGAAAAGGCAGCATACGAACAAGGAAAATGAGGAAAAGGCAGCATACGAACAAGGAAAATGAGGAAAAGGCAGCATACAAAAGAGGAAAATGAGGAAAAGGCAGCATACAAAAGAGGAAAATGAGGAAAAGGCAGCATACAAAAGAGGAAAAGGCAGCTTACATTAGAGAAAAATGAGGAAAAGGCAGCTTACATTAGAGAAAAATGAGGAAAAGGCAGCTTACATTAGGGAAAAATGAGGAAAAGGCAGCTTACATTAGAGAAAAATGAGGAAAAGGCAGCATACAAAAGAGGAAAAGGCAGCATACGAACAAGGAAAATGAGTAAAAGGCAGCATACGAACAAGGAAAATGAGGAAAAGGCAGCATACGAACAAGGAAAATGAGGAAAAGGCAGCATACGAACAAGGAAAATGAGGAAAAGGCAGCATACGAACAAGGAAAATGAGGAAAAGGCAGCATACAAAAGAGGAAAAGGCAGCATACAAAAGAGGAAAAGGCAGCATACAAAAGAGGAAAAGACAGCATACAAAAGAGGAAAAGGCAGCATACAAAAGAGGAAAATGAGGAAAAGGCAGCATACAAAAGAGAAAAAGGCAGCATACAAAAGAGAAAAAGGCAGCATACAAAAGAGGAAAAGACAGCATACAAAAGAGGAGAAGGCAGCATACAAAAGAGGAAAATGAGGAAAAGACAGCATACAAAAGAGGAAAAGGCAGTATACAAAAGAGGAAAATGAGGAAAAGGCAGCATACAAAAGAGGAAAATGAGGAAAAGGCAGCATACAAAAGAGGAAAATGAGGAAAAGACAGCATACAAAAGAGGAAAATGAGGAAAAGACAGCATACAAAAGAGGAAAATGAGGAAAAGACAGCATACAAAAGAGGAAAATGAGGGAAAGACAGCATACAAAAGAGGAAAATGAGGAAAAGACAGCATACAAAAGAGGAAAATGAAGAAAAGGCAGCATACAAAAGAGGAAAATGAGGAAAAGGCAGCATACAAAAGAGGAAAATGAGGATAAGGCAGCATACAAAAGAGGAAAATGAGGAAAAGGCAGCATACAAAAGAGGAAAATGAGGAAAAGGCAGCATACAAACTAGGAAAATGAGGAAAAGGCAGCATACAAAAGAGGAAAAGGCAGCATACAAAAGAGGAAAAGGCAGCATACAAAAGAGGAAAATGAGGAAAAGGCAGCATACAAAAGAGGAAAATGAGGAAAAGGCAGCATACAAAAGAGGAAAAGGCAGCTTACAATAGAGAAAAATGAGGAAAAGGCAGCTTACAATAGAGAAAAATGAGGATAAGGCAGCATACAAAAGAGGAAAATGAGGAAAAGGCAGGATACGAACGAGGAAAATGAGGAAAAGGCAGCTTACAATAGAGGAAAATGAGGAAAAGGCAGCTTACAATAGAGAAAAATGAGGATAAGGCAGCATACAAAAGAGGAAAATGAGGATAAGGCAGCATACAAAAGAGGAAAAGGCAGCTTACAATAGAGAAAAATGAGGAAAAGGCAGCTTACAATAGAGAAAAATGAGGAAAAGGCAGCTTACAATAGAGAAAAATGAGGAAAAGGCAGCTTACATTAGAGAAAAATGAGGAAAAGGCAGCTTACATTAGAGAAAAATAAGGAAAAGGCAGCATACAAAAGAGGAAAATGAGGAAAAGGCAGCATACAAAAGAGGAAAATGAGGAAAAAGCAGCATACAAAAGAGGAAAGCAGCAAACAAAAGAGGAAAATGAGGAAAAAGCAGCATACAAAAGAGGAAAATGAGGAAAAAGCAGCATACAAAAGAGGAAAATGAGGAAAAAGCAGCATACAAAAGAGGAAAATGAGGAAAAGGCTGCTTACAAAAGAGGAAAATGAGGAAAAGGCCTCTTACAAAAGAGGAAAAAGAGGAAAAGGCCTCTTACAAAAAAAGAAAATTAGGAAAAAGCAGCATACAAAAGAGGAAAATGAGGAAAAAGCAGCATACAAAAGAGGAAAATGAGGAAAAAGCAGCATACAAAAGAGGAAAATGAGGAAAAAGCAGCATACAAAAGAGGAAAATGAGGAAAAAGCAGCATACAAAAGAGGAAAATGAGGAAAAGGCTGCTTACAAAAGAGGAAAATGAGGAAAAGGCCTCTTAAAAAAGAGGAAAAAGAGGAAAAGGCCTCTAACAAAAAAAGAAAATGAGGAAAAAGCAGCATACAAAAGAGGAAAATGAGGAAAAGACAGCATACAAAAGAGGAAAATGAGGAAAAGACAGCATACAAAAGAGGAAAATGAGGAAAAGACAGCATACAAAAGAGGAAAATGAGGAAAAGACAGCATACAAAAGAGGAAAATGAGGAAAAGACAGCATACAAAAGAGGAAAATGAGGAAAAGACAGCATACAATAGAGGAAAATGAGGAAAAAGCAGCATACAAAAGAGGAAAATGAGGAAAAGGCAGCATACAAAAGAGGAAAATGAGGAAAAGGCAGGATACGAACGAGGAAAATGAGGAAAAGGCAGCATACAAACGAGGATAATGAGGAAAAGGCAGCATACAAACGAGGAAAATGAGGAAAAGGCAGCATACGAACGAGGAAAATGAGGAAAAGGCAGCATACGAACAAGGAAAATGAGGAAAAGGCAGCATACGAACAAGGAAAATGAGGAAAAGGCAGCATACAAAAGAGGAAAAGGCAGCATACAAAAGAGGAAAATGAGGAAAAGGCAGCATACGAATGAGGAAAATGAGGAAAATGCAGCATACAAAAGAGAAAAATGAGGAAAAGGCAGCTTACAAAAGAGGAAAATGAGGAAAAGGCAGCATACAAAGAGGAAAATGAGGAAAAGGCAGCATACAAAGAGGAAAATGAGGAAAACAGCATACAAAAGAGGAAAATGAGGAAAATACAGCATACAAAAGAGGAAAATGAAGAAAAGGCAGCATACAAAAGAGGAAAAAGGCAGCATACAAAAGAGGAAAATGAGGAAAAGGCAGCTTACAAAAGAGGAAAATGAGGAAAAGGCAGCTTACAAAAGAGGAAAATGAGGAAAAGGCAGCATACAAAAGAAGAAAATGAGGAAAAGGCAGCATACAAAAGAGGAAAATGAGGAAAAGGCAGCATACAAAAGAGGAAAATGAGGAAAAGGCAGCATACAAAAGAGGAAAATGAGGAAAAGACAGCATACAAAAGAGGAAAATGAGGAAAAGGCAGGATACGAACGAGGAAAATGAGGAAAAGGCAGCATACAAACGAGGAAAATGAGGAAAAGGCAGCATACGAACGAGGAAAATGAGGAAAAGGCAGCATACGAACAAGGAAAATGAGGAAAAGGCAGCATACAAAAGAGGAAAAGGCAGCATACAAAAGAGGAAAATGAGGAAAAGGCAGCATACGAACGAGGAAAATGAGGAAAAGGCAGCATACGAACGAGGAAAATGAGGAAAAGGCAGCATACAAAAGAGGAAAATGAGGAAAAGGCAGCATACAAAAGAGGAAAAGAGGAAAAGAGAGCATACAAAAGAGGAAAAGGCAGCTTACAAAAGAGGAAAATGAGGAAAAGGCAGCATACAAAAGAGGAAAATGAGGAAAAGACAGCATACAAAAGAGGAAAATGAGGAAAATACAGCATACAAAAGAGGAAAAGGCAGCATACAAAAGAGGAAAATGAAGAAAAGGCAGCATACAAAAGAGGAAAATGAAGAAAAGACAGCATACAAAAGAGGAAAAGGCAGCATACAAAAGAGGAAAATGAGGAAAAGGCAGCATACAAAAGAGGAAAAGAGGAAAAGAGAGCATACAAAAGAGGAAAAGGCAGCTTACAAAAGAGGAAAATGAGGAAAAGGCAGCATACAAAAGAGGAAAATGAGGAAAAGGCAGCATACAAAAGAAGAAAATGAGGAAAAGGCAGCATACAAAAGAGGAAAATGAGGAAAAGGCAGCATACAAAAGAGGAAAATGAGGAAAAGGCAGCATACAAAAGAGGAAAACAAGGAAAAGGCAGCTTATAATAGAGGAAAATGAGGAAAAGGCAGCTTACAATAGAGAAAAATGAGGATAAGGCAGCATACAAAAGAGGAAATTGAGGAAAAGGCAGCATACGAACTAGGAAAATGAGGAAAAGGCAGCATACGAACTAGGAAAATGAGGAAAAGGCAGCATACAAAAGAGGAAAATGAGGAAAAGGCAGCATAAAAAAGAGGAAAATGAGGAAAAGGCAGCATACAAAAAAGGAAAAGAGGAAAAGGCATCATACCAAAGAGGAAAATAAGGAAAGACAGCATACAAATGGGGAAAAGGCAGCATACAAAAGAGGAAAATGAGGAAAAGTCAGCGTACAACAGAGAAAAATGAGGAAATGGCAGCATACGAACTAGGAAAATGAGGAAAAGGCAGCATACGAACTAGGAAAATTAGGAAAAGGCAGCATACAAAAGAGGAAAATGAGGAAATGGCAGCATACAAAAGAGGAAAATGAAGAAAAGGCAACGTACAATAGAGGAAAATGAGGAAAAGGCAGCATTCAAAAGAGGAAAAGGCATTAGAAAAAAGAGGAAAATGAGG
Organism: Palaemon carinicauda; assembly: GCF_036898095.1. Lineage (NCBI taxonomy): Eukaryota > Metazoa > Arthropoda > Malacostraca > Decapoda > Palaemonidae > Palaemon > Palaemon carinicauda. The sequence continues at coordinate 124,216,400 of NC_090745.1, read as the reverse complement.
AAAAGGCAGCTTACAAAGGAGGAAACTGAGGAAAAGGCAGCATAAAAAGAGGGAAATGAGGAAAAGGCAGCATACAAAAGAGGAAAATGAGGAAAAGACGGCATAGAAAAGAGGAAAGGCAGCATACGAACGAGGAAAATGAGGAAAAGGCAGCATACGAACGAGGAAAAGGCAGCATACGAACGAGGAAAAGGCAGCATACGAACGAGGAAAATGAGGAAAAGGTAGCATACAAAAGAGGAAAATGAGGAAAAGGCAGCATACGAACGAGGAAAAGGAGGAAAAGGCAGCATACGAACGAGGAAAATGAGGAAAAGGCAGCATACCAAAGAGGAAAATAAGGGAAAGACAGCATACAAATGAGGAAAAGGCAGCATACAAAAGAGAAAAATGAGGAAAAGGCAGCATACAAAAGAGGAAAATGAGGAAAAGTCAGCATACAAAAGAGGAAAAGACGGCATAGAAAAGAGGAAAAGGCAGCATACTAAAGAGGAAAATGAGGAAAAGGCAGCATACAAAAGAGAAAAATGAGGAAAAAGCAGCATACAAAAGAGGAAAATGAGGAAAAAGCAGTATACAAAAGAGGAAAATGAGGAAAAAGCAGCATACAAAAGAGGAAAATGAGGAAAAGGCAGCATACAAAAGAGGAAAATGAGGAAAAGGCAGCATACAAAAGAGAAAAAATGAGGAAAAGGCAGCTTACAATAGAGAAAAAATGAGGAAAAGGCAGCTTATAATAGAGAAAAAATGAGGAAAAGGCAGCTTACAATAGAGAAAAAATGAGGAAAAGGCAGCTTACAATAGAGAAAAATGAGGAAAAGGCAGCTTACATTAGAGAAAAATGAGGAAAAGGCAGCTTACATTAGAGAAAAATGAGGAAAAGGCAGCTTACATTAGAGAAAAATGAGGAAAAGGCAGCATACAAAAGAGGAAAAGGCAGCATACAAAAGAGGAAAATGAGGAAAAGGCAGCATACAAAAGAGAAAAATGAGGAAAAAGCAGCATACAAAAGAGGAAAATGAGGAAAAGGAAGCTTACAATAGAGAAAAAATGAGGAAAAGGCAGCTTACAATAGAGAAAAATTAGGAAAAGGCAGCTAACATTAGAGAAAAATGAGGAAAAGGCAGCTTACATTAGAGAAAAATGAGGAAAAGGCAGCTTACATTAGAGAAAAATTAGGAAAAGGCAGCTTACATTAGAGAAAAATGAGGAAAAGGCAGCTTACATTAGAGAAAAATGAGGAAAAGGCAGCATACAAAAGAAGAAAAGGCAGCATACAAAAGAGGAAAATGAGGAAAAGGCAGCATACAAAAGAGGAAAATGAGGAAAAGGCAGCATACAAAAGAGGAAAATGAGGAAAAGGCAGCATACAAAAGAGGAAAATGAGGAAAAGGCAGCTTACAATAGAGAAAAATGAGGAAAAGGCAGCTTACATTAGAGAAAAATGAGGAAAAGGCAGCTTACAATAGAGAAAAATGAGGAAAAGGCAGCTTACATTAGAGAAAAATGAGGAAAAGGCAGCATACAAAAGAGGAAAAGGCAGCATACAAAAGAGGAAAAGGCAGCATACAAAAGAGGAAAATGAGGAAAAGGCAGCATACAAAAGAGGAAAATGAGGAAAAGGCAGCATACAAAAGAGGAAAATGAGGAAAAGGCAGCATACAAAAGAGGAAAATGAGGAAAAGGCAGCATACAAAAGAGGAAAATGAGGAAAAGGCAGCATACAAAAGAGGAAAATGAGGAAAAGGCAGCATACAAAAGAGGAAAATGAGGAAAAGGCAGCTTACAATAGAGACAAATGAGGAAAAGGCAGCTTACATTAGAGAAAAATGAGGAAAAGGCAGCTTACATTAGAGAAAAATGAGGAAAAGGCAGCTTACATTAGAGAAAAATGAGGAAAAGGCAGCTTACATTAGAGAAAAATGAGGAAAAGGCAGCTTACATTAGAGAAAAATGAGGAAAAGGCAGCTTACATTAGAGAAAAATGAGGAAAAGGCAGCATACGAACAAGGAAAATGAGGAAAAGGCAGCATACGAACAAGGAAAATGAGGAAAAGGCAGCATACGAACAAGGAAAATGAGGAAAAGGCAGCATACGAACAAGGAAAATGAGGAAAAGGCAGCATACGAACAAGGAAAATGAGGAAAAGGCAGCATACGAACAAGGAAAATGAGGAAAAGGCAGCATACGAACAAGGAAAATGAGGAAAAGGCAGCATACGAACAAGGAAAATGAGGAAAAGGCAGCATACAAAAGAGGAAAATGAGGAAAAGGCAGCATACAAAAGAGGAAAATGAGGAAAAGGCAGCATACAAAAGAGGAAAAGGCAGCTTACATTAGAGAAAAATGAGGAAAAGGCAGCTTACATTAGAGAAAAATGAGGAAAAGGCAGCTTACATTAGAGAAAAATGAGGAAAAGGCAGCATACAAAAGAGGAAAATGAGGAAAAGGCAGCTTACAATAGAGAAAAATGAGGAAAAGGCAGCTTACAATAGAGAAAAATGAGGAAAAGGCAGCTTACATTAGAGAAAAATGAGGAAAAGGCAGCTTACATTAGAGAAAAATGAGGAAAAGGCAGCATACAAAAGAGGAAAAGGCAGCATACGAACAAGGAAAATGAGTAAAAGGCAGCATACGAACAAGGAAAATGAGGAAAAGGCAGCATACGAACAAGGAAAATGAGGAAAAGGCAGCATACGAACAAGGAAAATGAGGAAAAGGCAGCATACGAACAAGGAAAATGAGGAAAAGGCAGCATACAAAAGAGGAAAAGGCAGCATACAAAAGAGGAAAAGGCAGCATACAAAAGAGGAAAAGACAGCATACAAAAGAGGAAAAGACAGCATACAAAAGAGGAAAATGAGGAAAAGGCAGCATACAAAAGAGAAAAAGGCAGCATACAAAAGAGAAAAAGGCAGCATACAAAAGAGGAAAAGACAGCATACAAAAGAGGAGAAGGCAGCATACAAAAGAGGAAAATGAGGAAAAGACAGCATACAAAAGAGGAAAAGACAGTATACAAAAGAGGAAAATGAGGAAAAGGCAGCATACAAAAGAGGAAAATGAGGAAAAGACAGCATACAAAAGAGGAAAATGAGGAAAAGACAGCATACAAAAGAGGAAAATGAGGAAAAGACAGCATACAAAAGAGGAAAATGAGGAAAAGACAGCATACAAAAGAGGAAAATGAGGAAAAGACAGCATACAAAAGAGGAAAATGAGGGAAAGACAGCATACAAAAGAGGAAAATGAGGAAAAGACAGCATACAAAAGAGGAAAATGAAGAAAAGGCAGCATACAAAAGAGGAAAATGAGGAAAAGGCAGCATACAAAAGAGGAAAATGAGGAAAAGGCAGCATACAAAAGAGGAAAAGGCAGCTTACAATAGAGAAAAATGAGGAAAAGGCAGCTTACAATAGAGAAAAATGAGGATAAGGCAGCATACAAAAGAGGAAAATGAGGAAAAGGCAGGATACGAACGAGGAAAATGAGGAAAAGGCAGCTTACAATAGAGGAAAATGAGGAAAAGGCAGCTTACAATAGAGAAAAATGAGGATAAGGCAGCATACAAAAGAGGAAAATGAGGATAAGGCAGCATACAAAAGAGGAAAATGAGGATAAGGCAGCATACAAAAGAGGAAAATGAGGAAAAGGCAGCATACAAAAGAGGAAAATGAGGAAAAGGCAGCATACAAACTAGGAAAATGAGGAAAAGGCAGCATACAAAAGAGGAAAAGGCAGCATACAAAAGAGGGAAAGGCAGCATACAAAAGAGGAAAATGAGGAAAAGGCAGCATACAAAAGAGGAAAAAGCAGCATACAAAAGAGGAAAAGGCAGCATACAAAAGAGGAAAATAAGGAAAAGGCAGCATACAAAAGAGGAAAATGAGGAAAAGGCAGAATACAAAAGAGGAAAATGAGGAAAAGGCAGCATACAAAAGAGGAAAAGGCAGCTTACAATAGAGAAAAATGAGGAAAAGGCAGCTTACAATAGAGAAAAATGAGGAAAAGGCAGCTTACAATAGAGAAAAATGAGGAAAAGGCAGCTTACAATAGAGAAAAATGAGGAAAAGGCAGCTTACATTAGAGAAAAATGAGGAAAAGGCAGCTTACATTAGAGAAAAATAAGGAAAAGGCAGCATACAAAAGAGGAAAATGAGGAAAAGGCAGCATACAAAAGAGGAAAATGAGGAAAAAGCAGCATACAAAAGAGGAAAGCAGCATACAAAAGAGGAAAATGAGGAAAAAGCAGCATACAAAAGAGGAAAATGAGGAAAAAGCAGCATACAAAAGAGGAAAATGAGGAAACAGCAGCATACAAAAAAAAATGAGGAAAAAGCAGCATACAAAAGAGGAAAATGAGGAAAAAGCTGCTTACAAAAGAGGAAAATGAGGAAAAAGCTGCTTACAAAAGAGGAAAATGAGGAAAAGGCCTCTTACAAAAGAGGAAAAAGAGGAAAAGGCCTCTTACAAAAAAAGAAAATGAGGAAAAAGCAGCATACAAAAGAGGAAAATGAGGAAAAAGCAGCATACAAAAGAGGAAAATGAGGAAAAAGCAGCATACAAAAGAGGAAAATGAGGAAAAAGCAGCATACAAAAGAGGAAAATGAGGAAAAGGCTGCTTACAAAAGAGGAAAATGAGGAAAAGGCCTCTTACAAAAGAGGAAAAAGAGGAAAAGGCCTCTAACAAAAAAAGAAAATGAGGAAAAAGCAGCATACAAAAGAGGAAAATGAGGAAAAGACAGCATACAAAAGAGGAAAATGAGGAAAAGACAGCATACAAAAGAGGAAAATGAGGAAAAGACAGCATACAAAAGAGGAAAATGAGGAAAAGACAGCATACAAAAGAGGAAAATGAGGAAAAGACAGCATACAAAAGAGGAAAATGAGGAAAAGGCAGGATACGAACGAGGAAAATGAGGAAAAGGCAGCATACAAACGAGGAAAATGAGGAAAAGGCAGCATACAAACGAGGAAAATGAGGAAAAGGCAGCATACGAACGAGGAAAATGAGGAAAAGGCAGCATACGAACAAGGAAAATGAGGAAAAGGCAGCATACAAAAGAGGAAAAGGCAGCATACAAAAGAGGAAAATGAGGAAAAGGCAGCATACGAATGAGGAAAATGAGGAAAAGGCAGCATACAAAAGAGAAAAATGAGGAAAAGGCAGCTTACAAAAGAGGAAAATGAGGAAAAGGCAGCATACAAAGAGGAAAATGAGGAAAACAGCATACAAAAGAGGAAAATGAGGAAAATACAGCATACAAAAGAGGAAAATGAAGAAAAGGCAGCATACAAAAGAGGAAAATGAAGAAAAGGCAGCATACAAAAGAGGAAAATGAGGAAAAGGCAGCTTACAAAAGAGGAAAATGAGGAAAAGGCAGCTTACAAAAGAGGAAAATGAGGAAAAGGCAGCTTACAAAAGAGGAAAATGAGGAAAAGGCAGCATACAAAAGAAGAAAATGAGGAAAAGGCAGCATACAAAAGAGGAAAATGAGGAAAAGGCAGCATACAAAAGAGGAAAATGAGGAAAAGGCAGCATACAAAAGAGGAAAATGAGGAAAAGGCAGCATACAAAAAAAGAAAATGAGGAAAAGGCAGCATACAAAAGAGGAAAATGAGGAAAAGGCAGCATACAAAAGAGGAAAATGAGGAAAAGGCAGCATACGAAAGAGGAAAACGAGGAAAAGGCAGCTTATAATAGAGGAAAATGAGGATAAGGCAGCATACAAAAGAGGAAATTGAGGAAAAGGCAGCATACGAACTAGGAAAATGAGGAAAAGGCAGCATACGAACTAGGAAAAAGAGGAAAATGAGGAAAAGGCAGCATACAAAAGAGGAAAATGAGGAAAAGGCAGCATACAAAAGAGGAAAAAGCAGCATACAAAAGAGGAAAAGGCAGCATACAAAAGAGGAAAATAAGGAAAAGGCAGCATACAAAAGAGGAAAATGAGGAAAAGGCAGAATACAAAAGAGGAAAATGAGGAAAAGGCAGCATACAAAAGAGGAAAAGGCAGCTTACAATAGAGAAAAATGAGGAAAAGGCAGCTTACATTAGAGAAAAATGAGGAAAAGGCAGCTTACATTAGAGAAAAATAAGGAAAAGGCAGCATACGAACTAGGAAAAAGAGGAAAATGAGGAAAAGGCAGCATACAAAAGAGGAAAATGAGGAAAAGGCAGCATACAAAAAAGGAAAAGAGGAAAAGGCAGCATACAAAAAAGGAAAAGAGGAAAAGGCATCATACCAAAGAGGAAAATAAGGAAAAGACAGCATACAAATGGGGAAAAGGCAGCATACAAAAGAGGAAAATGAGGAAAAGTCAGCGTACAACAGAGGAAAATGAGGAAATGGCAGCATACGAACTAGGAAAATGAGGAAAAGGCAGCATACGAACTAGGAAAATTAGAAAAAGGCAGCATACAAAAGAGTAAAATGAGGAAAAAGCAGCATACAAAAGAGGAAAATGAGGAAATGGCAGCATACAAAAGAGGAAAATGAAGAAAAGGCAATGTACAATAGAGGAAAATGAGGAAAAGGCAGCATTCAAAAGAGGAAAAGGCATTAGAAAAAAGAGGAAAATGAGGAAAAGGCAGCTTACAAAGGAGGAAACTGAGGAAAAGGCAGCATAAAAAGAGGGAAATGAGGAAATGGCAGCTTACAAGAGAGGAAACTGAGGAAATGGCAGCTTACAAGAGAGGAAACTGAGGAAAAGGCAGCTTACAAGAGAGGAAACTGAGGAAAAGGCAGCTTACAAGAGAGGAAACTGAGGAAAAGGCAGCTTACAAGAGAGGAAACTGAGGAAAAGGCAGCTTACAAGAGAGGAAACTGAGGAAAAGGCAGCTTACAAGAGAGGAAACTGAGGAAAAGGCAGCTTACAAGAGAGGAAACTGAGGAAAAGGCAGCTTACAAAGGAGGAAAACTAGGTTTACAACAGAGGAAAATGAGGGAAGTGCAGCGTTCACAAGAGGAAGAAAGGGACAATACAGCAGCAAAAAATGAGGAAAATGAGGAAAAGGCAGCAAAAAATGAGGAAAATGAGGAAAAGGCAGCAAAAAATGAGGAAAATTATGAAAAGGCAGCTTACAATAGAGAAAAATGATGAAAAGGCAGCTTACAATAGAGAAAAATGAGGAAAATGCAGCTTACAATAGAGAAAAATGAGAAAATGCAGCATACAAAAGAGGAAAATGAGGAAAAGGCAGCATACAAAAGAGGAAAAGACAGCATACAAAAGAGGAAAAGGCAGCATACAAAAGAGGAAAATGAGGAAAAGGCAGCATACAAAAGAGGAAAAGAGGAAAAGAGAGCATACAAAAGAGGAAAAGGCAGCTTACAAAAGAGGAAAATGAGGAAAAGGCAGCATACAAAAGAGGAAAATGAGGAAAAGACAGCATACAAAAGAGGAAACTGAGGAGAAGGCAGCATACAAAAGAGGAAAATGAGGGAAGTGCAGCGTTCACAAGAGGAAGAAAGGGACAATACAGCAGCAAAAAATGAGGAAAATGAGGAAAAGGCAGCAAAAAATGAGGAAAATGAGGAAAAGGCAGCAAAAAATGAGGAAATGAAAAGGCAGCAAAAATGAGGAAAATGATGAAAAGGCAGCTTACAATAGAGAAAAATGATGAAAAGGCAGCTTACAATAGAGAAAAATGATGAAAAGGCAGCTTACAATAGAGAAAAATGAGGAAAATGCAGCTTACAATAGAGAAAAATGAGGAAAATGCAGCTTACAATAGAGAAAAATGAGGAAAATGCAGCATACAAAAGAGGAAAATGAGGAAAAGGCAGCATACAAAAGAGGAAAAGGCAGCATACAAAAGAGGAAAAGACAGCATACAAAAGAGGAAAATGAGGAAAAGGCAGCATACAAAAGAGGAAAAGAGAAAGAGAGCATACAAAAGAGGAAAAGCCAGCTTACAAAAGAGGAAAATGAGGAAAAAGCAGCATACAAAAGAGGAAAATGAGGAAAATGCAGCATACAAAAGAGGAAAATGAGGAAAATGCAGCATACAAAAGAGGAAAATGAGGAAAAGGCAGCATACAAAAGAGGAAAATGAGGAAAAGGCAGCATACAAAAGAGGAAAATGAGGAAAAGGCAGCATACAAAAGAGGAAACTGAGGAGAAGGCAGCATACAAAAGAGGAAAATGAGGAAAAGGCAGCGTACAACAGAGGAAAAGTCAGCATAAAAAAGAGGAAAATGAGGAAAAGGCAGCTTACAAAAGAGGAAAATGAGGAAAAAGCAGCATACAAAAGAGGAAAATGAGGAAAATGCAGCATACAAAAGAGGAAAATGAGGAAAATGCAGCATACAAAAGAGGAAAATGAGGAAAAGGCAGCATACGAACAATGAAAATGAGGAAAAGGCAGCATACAAAAGAGGAAAATGATGAAAAGGCAGCATACCAAAGAGGAAAATGAGGAAATGGCAGCGTACAACAAAGGAAAATGAGGAAAAGGCAGCATTCAAAAGAGGAAAAGGCAGCATAAAAAAGAGGAAAATGAGGAAAAGACAGCATAGAAAAGAGGAAAATAAGGAAATGGCAGCGTACAACAAAGGAAAATGAGGAAAAAGCAGCATACAAAAGAGGAAAATGAGGAAAATGAGGAAAATGCAGCATACAAAAGAGGAAAATGAGGAAAATGCAGCATACAAAAGAGGAAAATGAGGAAAAGGCAGTATCAAAAGAGGAAAATGAGGAAAAGGCAGTATCAAAAGAGGAAAATGAGGAAAAGGCAGCATACAAAAGAGGAAAATGAGGAAAAGGCAGCATACAAAAGAGGAAACTGAGGAGAAGGCAGCATACAAAAGAGGAAAATGAGGAAAAGGCAGCGTACAACAGAGGAAAAGTCAGCATAAAAAAGAGGAAAATGAGGAAAAGGCAGCTTACAAAAGAGGAAAATGAGGAAAAAGCAGCATACAAAATAGGAAAATGAGGAAAAGGCAGCATACAAAAGAGGAAAATGATGAAAAGGCAGCATACCAAAGAGGAAAATGAGGAAATGGCAGCGTACAACAAAGGAAAATGAGGAATAGGCAGCTTTCAAAAGAGGAAAAGGCAGCATAAAAAAGAGGAAAATGAGGAAAAGACAGCATAGAAAAGAGGAAAATAAGGAAATGGCAGCGTACAACAAAGGAAAATGAGGAAAAAGCAGCATACAAAAGAGGAAAATGAGGAAAATGCAGCATACAAAAGAGGAAAATGAGGAAAATGCAGCATACAAAAGAGGAAAATGAGGAAAAGGCAGCATACAAAAGAGGAAAATGAGGAAAAGGCAGCATACAAAAGAGGAAAATGAGGAAAAGGCAGCGTACAACAAAGGAAAATGAGGAAAAAGCAGCATACAAAAGAGGAAAATGAGGAAAATGAGGAAAATGCAGCATACAAAAGAGGAAAATGAGGAAAATGCAGCATACAAAAGAGGAAAATGAGGAAAAGGCAGTATCAAAAGAGGAAAATGAGGAAAAGGCAGCATACAAAAGAGGAAAATGAGGAAAAGGCAGCATACAAAAGAGGAAACTGAGGAGAAGGCAGCATACAAAAGAGGAAAATGAGGAAAAGGCAGCGTACAACAGAGGAAAAGTCAGCATAAAAAAGAGGAAAATGAGGAAAAGGCAGCTTACAAAAGAGGAAAATGAGGAAAAAGCAGCATACAAAATAGGAAAATGAGGAAAAGGCAGCATACAAAAGAGGAAAATGATGAAAAGGCAGCATACCAAAGAGGAAAATGAGGAAATGGCAGCGTACAACAAAGGAAAATGAGGAATAGGCAGCTTTCAAAAGAGGAAAAGGCAGCATAAAAAAGAGGAAAATGAGGAAAAGACAGCATAGAAAAGAGGAAAATAAGGAAATGGCAGCGTACAACAAAGGAAAATGAGGAAAAAGCAGCATACAAAAGAGGAAAATGAGGAAAATGCAGCATACAAAAGAGGAAAATGAGGAAAATGCAGCATACAAAAGAGGAAAATGAGGAAAAGGCAGCATACAAAAGAGGAAAATGAGGAAAAGGCAGCATACAAAAGAGGAAAATGAGGAAAAGGCAGCATACAAAAGAGGAAAATGAGGAAAAGGCAGCATACAAAAGAGGAAACTGAGGAGAAGGCAGCATACAAAAGAGGAAAATGAGGAAAAGGCAGCGTACAACAGAGGAAAAGTCAGCATAAAAAAGAGGAAAATGAGGAAAAGGCAGCTTACAAAAGAGGAAAATGAGGAAAAAGCAGCATACAAAAGAGGAAAATGAGGAAAAAGCAGCATACAAAAGAGGAAAATGAGGAAAATGCAGCATACAAAAGAGGAAAATGAGGAAAATGCAGCATACAAAAGAGGAAAATGAGGAAAAGGCAGCATACGAACAATGAAAATGAGGAAAAGGCAGCATACAAAAGAGGAAAATGATGAAAAGGCAGCATACCAAAGAGGAAAATGAGGAAATGGCAGCGTACAACAAAGGAAAATGAGGAAAAGACAGCATTCAAAAGAGGAAAAGGCAGCATAAAAAAGAGGAAAATGAGGAAAAGGCAGCATACAAGAGAGAAAAATGAGGAAAAGGCAGCTCACAATAGAGGAAAATGAGGAAAAGGCAGCATACAAAAGAGAAAATGAGGAAAAGGCAGCATACAAAAGAGGAAAATGAGGAAAAGGCAGCATACAAAAGAGGAAAATGAGGAAAAGGCAGCATACAAAAGAGGAAAATGAGGAAAAGGCAGCATACGAACGAGGAAAATGAGGAAAAGGCAGCATACGAACGAGGAAAATGAGGAAAAGGCAGCATACAAAAGAGAAAAATGAGGAAAGGGCAGCATACAAAAGAGAAAAATGAGGAAAGGGCAGCATAACAAAAGAGGAAAATGAGGAAAAGACAGCATACAAAAGAGGAAAAGACAGCATACAAAAGAGGAAAAGGCAGCATACAAAAAAGGAAAAGGCAGCATACAAAAGAGGAAAATGAGGAAAAGGCAGCATACAAAAGAGGAAAAGAGAGCATACAAAAAAGGAAAAGGCAGCATATAAAAGAGGAAAATGAGGAAAAGACAGCATACAAAAGAGGAAAAGGCAGCATACAAAAGAGGAAAATAAGGAAAAGGCAGCATACAAAAGAGGAAAATGAGGAAAAGGCAGCATACAAAAGAGGAAAATGAGGAAAAGACGGCATAGAAAAGAGGAAAGGCAGCATACGAACGAGGAAAATTAGGAAAAGGCAGCATACGAACGAGGAAAAGGCAGCATACGAACGAGGAAAATGAGGAAAAGGCAGCATACGAACGAGGAAAAGGCAGCATACGAACGAGGAAAATGAGGAAAAGGTAGCATACAAAAGAGGAAAATGAGGAAAAGGCAGCATACGAACGAGGAAAAGGAGGAAAAGGCAGCATACGAAAGAGGAAAAGGAGGAAAAGGCAGCATACGAACGAGGAAAAGGAGGAAAAGGCAGCATACAAACAAGGAAAAGGAGGAAAAGGCAGCATACGAACAAGGAAAATGAGGAAAAGGCAGCATACAAAAGAGGAAAATGAGGAAAAGGCAGCATACAAAAGAGAAAAAATGATGAAAAGGCAGCATACAAAAGAGAAAAATGAGGAAAAGGCAGCTTACAAAAGAGGAAAATGAGGAAAAGGCAGCATACAAAAGAGGAAAATGAGGAAAACCGCATACAAAAGAGGAAAATGAGGAAAATACAGCATACAAAAGAGGAAAAGGCAGCATACAAAAGAGGAAAATGAAGAAAAGGCAGCATACAAAAGAGGAAAATGAGGAAAAGGCAGCATACAAAAGAGGAAAAGACGGCATAGAAAAGAGGAAAAGGCAGCATACTAAAGAGGAAAATGAGGAAAAGACAGCATAGAAAAGAGGAAAAGGCAGCATACAAAAGAGGAAAATGAGGAAAAGGCAGCGTACAACAGAGGAAAATGAGGAAAAGGCAGCATTCAAAAGAGGAAAAGGCAGCTTACAAGAGAGGAAAATGAGGAAAAGGCAGCATACAAAAGAGGAAAATGAGGAAAAGGCAGCTTACAATAGAGGAAAATGATGAAAAGGCAGCATACAAAAGAGGAAAATGAGGAAAAGACAGCATACAAAAGAGAAAAATGCAGCATACAAAAGAGAAAAATGAGGAAAAGGCAGCATACAAAAGAGGAAAATGAAGAAAAGGCAGCTTACAATAGAGGAAAATGAGGAAAAGGCAGCATACAAAAGAGGAAAATGAGGAAAAGGCAGCATACAAAAGAGGAAAATGCAGCATACGAACGAGGAAAAGGAGGAAAAGGCAGCATACGAACGAGGAAAAGGAGGAAAAGGCAGCATACGAACGAGGAAAAGGAGGAAAAGGCAGCATACGAACGAGGAAAAGGAGGAAAAGGCAGCATACGAACGAGGAAAAGGAGGAAAAGGCAGCATACGAACGAGGAAAAGGAGGAAAAGGCAGCATACGAACAATGAAAATGAGGAAAAGGCAGCATACAAAAGAGGAAAATGAGGAAAAGGCAGCATACAAAAGAGGAAAATGCAGTATACCAAAGAGGAAAATAAGGAAAAGACAGCATACAAATGAGGAAAAGGCAGCATACAAAAGAGAAAAATGAGGAAAAGGCAGCATACGAACGAGGAAAAGGAGGAAAAGGAGGAAAAGGCAGCATACGAACGAGGAAAAGGAGGAAAAGGCAGCATACGAACAATGAAAATGAGGAAAAGGCAGCATACAAAAGAGGAAAATGAGGAAAAGGCAGCATACCAAAGAGGAAAATGAGGAAATGGCAGCGTACAACAAAGGAAAATGAGGAAAAGGCAGCATTCAAAAGAGGAAAAGGCAGCATAAAAAAGAGGAAAATGAGGAAAAGACAGCATAGAAAAGAGGAAAATAAGGAAATGGCAGCGTACAACAAAGGAAAATGAGGAAAAGGCAGCATTCAAAAGAGGAAAAGGCAGCATAAAAAAGAGGAAAATGAGGAAAAGGCAGCTTACAAAGGAGGAAAATGAGGCTTACAACAGAGTAAAATAAGGGAAATGCAGCGTTCAAAAGAGGAAAATGAGGAAAAGGCAGCTTACAATAGAGGAAAATGAGGAAAAGGCAGCTTACAATAGAGGAAAATGAGGAAAAGGCAGCTTACAATAGAGAAAAATGAGGAAAAGGCAGCATGCAAAAGAGAAAAATGAGGAAAAGGCAGCTTACAATAGAGAAAAATGAGGAAAGGGCAGCGTACAACAGAGGAAAATGAGGAAAAGGCAGCATAGAAAAGAGGAAGCGGAAGCATACAAAAGAGGAAAATGAGGAAAAGGCAGCATACAAAGGAGGAAACTGAGGAAAAGGCAGCATAAATAGGAAAATGAGGAAAAGGCAGCTTACAACAGAGGAAAATGAGGAAAAGACAGCATAGAAAAGAGGAAAAGGCAGCTTACTACAGAGGACAACGAGGAAAGGGCAGCATTCAAAAGAGGAGAATGAGGAAAGGGCAGCATTCAAAAGAGGAAAATGAGGAAAGGGCAGCATACAAAAGAGGAAAATGAGGAAAAGGCAGCATACAAAAGAGGAAAATGAGGAAAAGATAGCATACAAAAGAGGAAAATGAGGAAAAGATAGCATACAAAAGAGGAAAATAAGGAAAAGATAGCATACAAAAGAGGAAAATAAGGAAAAGATAGCATACAAAAGAGGAAAATAAGGAAAAGATAGCATACAAAAGAGGAAAATAAGGAAAAGACAGCATAGAAAAGAGGAAAAGGTAGCATACAAAAGAGGAAAATGAGGAAAAGACAGCATACAAAAGAAGAAAAGGCAGCATACCAAAGAGGAAAATGAGGAAAAGACAGCATACAAAAGAGGAAAATGAGGAAAAGGCAGCATACAAAAGAGGAAAATGAGGAAAAGGCAGAATACAAAAGAGGAAAATGAGGAAAAGGGAGCATTCAAAAGAGGAAAAGGCAGCATAAAAAAGAGGAAAATAAGGAAAAGGCAGCATACAAAAGAGGAAAATGAGGAAAAGGCAGAATACAAAAGAGGAAAATGAGGAAAAGGGAGCATTCAAAAGAGGAAAAAGCAGCATAAAAAAGAGGAAAATGAGGAAAAGGGAGCATTCAAAAGAGGAAATTGAAGTGAATGAAGCACAAAAAAAAGAGTATAATGAGGAAAAAGCAAAAGCAAAATAATGAGGAAAAGCAGCATGGAAAATAGGACAATGAAAAAAAAGGCAGTTTACAAAAGAGGAAAAAGTGGAAAAAGCAGCTTACAAAAGAAGGAAATGCAGCGTTAAAAAAGAGGAAAAAGTGGAAAAAGCAGCTTACAAAAGAAGGAAATGCAGCGTTCAAAAGAGGTAAATGAGGAAAAAGCAGCATGGAAAAGAGGAAGATGAGGAAAAGATAGCTTAAAAAAAGAGGCAAATGAGGAAAAGACAGCTTGCAAGAGAGGAAAATGATGAAAAGGCAGCTTCCAAAAGAGGAAAATGAGGAATAAATAACAGCCAAAAAATGAGGAAGATGAGAGGAAAAGGCAGCTTACAACAGAGGAAGATGAGAGGAAATGGCGGCTTACAACATAGGAAGATGAGAGGAAAAGGCAGCTTACAACAGAGGAAAATGAGGAAAAGGCAGCTTACAACAGAGGAAAATGAGGAAAAGGCAGCTTACAACAGAGGAAAATGAGGAAAAGGCAGCTTACAACAGAGGAAAATGAGGAAAAGGCAGCTTACAACAGAGGAAAATGAGGAAAAGGCAGCTTACAACAGAGGAAAATGAGGAAAAGGCCGCTTACAACAGAGGAAAATGAGGAAAAGGCAGCTTACAACAGAGGAAAATGAGGAAAAGGCAGCTTACAAAAGAGGGAAGTGCAGTGTTCAAAAGAGAAAAAAGAGGAAAAGGCAGCTTACAATAGAGAAAAATGAGGAAAAGGCAGCTTACAATAGAGAAAAATGAGGAAAAGGCAGCTTACAATAGAGAAAAATGAGGAAAAGGCAGCATACAAAAGAGGAAAATGAGGAAAAGGCAGCATACAAGGAAAAGGCAGCATACAAAAGAGGAAAATGATGAAAAGGCAGCATACAAAAGAGGAAAATGAGGAAAAGGCAGCATACAAAAGAGGAAAATGAGGAAAAGGCAGCATACAATAGAGGAAAACGAGGAAAAGGCAGCATACAATAGAGGAAAATGAGGAAAAGGCAGCATACAATAGAGGAAAATGAGGAAAAGGCAGCATACAATAGAGGAAAATGAGGAAAAGGCAGCATACAATAGAGGAAAATGAGGAAAAGGCAGCATACAATAGAGGAAAATGAGGAAAAGGCAGCATACAATAGAGGAAAATGAGGAAAAGGCAGCATACAAAAGAGGAAAATGAGGAAAAGCCAGCATACAAAAGAGGAAAAATGAGGAAAAGACAGCATACAAAAGAGGAAAAGGCAGCATACAAAAGAGGAAAAGGCAGCATACAAAAGAGGAAAATGAGGAAAAGGCAGCATACAAAAGAGGAAAATGAGGAAAAGGCAGCATACAAAAGAGGAAAATGAGGAAAAGGCAGCATACAATAGAGGAAAATGAGGAAAAGGCAGCATACAATAGAGGAAAATGAGGAAAAGGCAGCATACAAAAGAGGAAAATGAGGAAAAGGCAGCATACAAAAGAGGAAAATGAGGAAAAGACAGCATACAAAAGAGGAAAAGGGAGCATACAAAAGAGGAAAATGAGGAAAAGACAGCATAAAAAAAGAGGAAAAGGTAGCATACAAAAGAGGAAAATGAGGAAAAGACAGCATAGAAGAGAGGAAAAGGCAGCATACTAAAGATGAAAATGAGGAAAAGACAGCATACAAAAGAGGAAAAGGCAGCATACAAAAGAGGAAAATGAGGAAAAGACAGCATACAAAAGAGGAAAAAGAGGAAAATGAGGAAAAGACAGCATACAAAAGAGGAAAAGACAGCATACAAAAGAGGAAAAGGGAACATAGAAAAGAGGAAAAGGCAGCATACCAAAGATGAAAATGAGGAAAAGACAGCATAGAAGAGAGGAAAAGACAGCATACAAAAGAGGAAAATGAGAAAAAGGCAGCATACAAAAGAGGAAAATGAGGAAAAAGCAGCATACAAAAGAGGAAAAGACAGCATACAAAAGAGGAAAATGAGGAAAAGACAGCATACAAAAGAGGAAAATGAGGAAAAGACAGCATACAAAAGAGGAAAATGAGGAAAAGACAGCATACAAAAGAGGAAAATGAGGAAAAGACAGCATACAAAAGAGGAAAATGAGGAAAAGACAGCATACAAAAGAGGAAAATGAGGAAAAGACAGCATACAAAAGAGGAAAATGAGGAAAAGACAGCATACAAAAGAGGAAAATGAGGAAAAGACAGCATACAAAAGAGGAAAATGAGGAAAAGACAGCATACAAAAGAGGAAAATGAGGAAAAGACAGCATACAAAAGAGGAAAATGAGGAAAAGACAGCATACAAAAGAGGAAAATGAGGAAAAGACAGCATACAAAAGAGGAAAATGAGGAAAAGACAGCATACAAAATAGGAAAATGAGGAAAAGACAGCATACAAAAGAGGAAAAGGGAGCATACAAAAGAGGAAAATGAGGAAAAGACAGCATAGAAGAGAGGAAAAGACTGCATACAAAAGAGGAAAAGGCAGCATACAAAAGAGGAAAATGAGGAAAAGGCAGCATACAAAAGAGGAAAATGAGGAAAAGACAGCATACAAAAGAGGAAAAGGGAGCATACAAAAGAGGAAAATGAGGAAAAGACAGCATAGAAAAGAGGGAAAGACAGCATAGAAAAGAGGGAAAGACAGCATAGAAAAGAGGGAAAGACAGCATAGAAAAGAGGAAAAGGCAGCATACCAAAGATGAAAATGAGGAAAAGACAGCATACAAAAGAGGAAAAGGCAGCATTGAAAAGAGGAAAAGGCAGCATAAAAGAGGAAAATGAGGAAAAGGGAGCATTCAAAAGAGGAAATTGAAGTGAATGAAGCACAAAAAAAATAGTATAATGAGGAAAAAGCATCAGCAAAATGATGAGGAAAATGAGGAAAAGCAGCATGGAAAATAGGACAACGAGGAAAAGGCAGCATGCAAAAGAGGAAAATGAGGAAAAGGCAGCATACAAAAGAGGAAAATGAGGAAAAGGCAGCATACAAAAGAGGAAAATGAGGAAAAGGCAGCATACAAAAGAGGAAAATGAGGAAAAGGCAGAATACAAAAGAGAAAAATGAGGAAAAGGCAGCATTGAAAAGAGGAAAAGGCAGCATAAAAAAGAGGAAAATGAGGAAAAGGGAGCATTCAAAAGAGGAAATTGAAGTGAATGAAGCACAAAAAAAAGAGTATAATGAGGAAAAAGCATCAGCAAAATAATGAGGAAAAGCAGCATGGAAAATAGGACAATGAGAAAAAAGGCAGCTTACAAAAGGGGAAAATGAGGAGAAGGCAGCTTACAAAAGAGGAAAAAGTGGAAAAGGCAGCTTACAAAAGAGGGAAATGCAGCGTTCAAAAGAGGACAATTAGGAAAAAGAGAGGTAAATGAGGAAGAAGCAGCATGGAAAAGAGGAAGATGAGGAAAAGATAGCTTACAAGAGAGGAAAATGAGGAAGAAGCAGCTTCAAAAAGAGGAAACGAGGAAAAAATAACAGCCAGAAAATGAGGAAGATGAGGAAAAGGTGGCTTAAAAAAGAGGAAAAAGTGGAAAGGGCAGCTTACAAAAGAGGGAAATAGGAAAAGGCAGCATGAAAGAGGAAAAGGCAGCATAAAAAAGGGATATGAGGAAAAGGCAGCATGAAAGAGGAAAAGGCAGCATAAAAAAAGGAAAATGAGGAATAAGACAGCTTACAAAAGAGAGGAAAGAGTGGAAAAGGCAGCTTACAACAGAGGAAAATGAGGAAAAGGCAGCTTACAACAGAGGAAAATGAGGAAAAGGCAGCTTACAAAAGAGGTAAATGAGGAAAAGGCAGCTCACAAAAGAGGAAAATGAGGAAAAGGCAGCTTACAAAAGAGGGAAGTGCAGCGTTCAAAAGAGGAAAAAGGGAAAAGGCAGCTTACAATAGAGAAAAAGGAGGAAAAGGCAGCTTACAATAGAGAAAAATGAGGAAAAGGCAGCATACAATAGAGAAAAATGAGGAAAAGGCAGCATACAATAGAGAAAAATGAGGAAAAGGCAGCTTACAATAGAGAAAAATGAGGAAAAGGCAGCTTACAATAGAGAAAAATGAGGAAAAGGCAGCTTACAATAGAGAAAAATGAGGAAAGGGCAGCTTACAAAAGAGAAAAATGAGGAAAGGGCAGCTTACAATAGAGAAAAATGAGGAAGAAGCAGCTTACAATAGAGAAAAATGAGGAAAAGGCACCTTACAATAGAGAAAAATGAGGAAAAGGCAGCACACAAGAGGAAAATGAGGAAAAGGCAGCATACAAAAGATGAAAATGAGGAAAAGGCAGCATACAAAAGATGAAAATGAGGAAAAGGCAGCATACAAAAGAGGAAAATGAGGAAAAGGCAGCATACAAAAGAGGAAGATGAAGAAAACGCAGCTTACAACAGAGGAAGATGAGGAAAAGGCAGCAGCAAAAAATGAGGAAAATGAAAAAACAGGAAAATGAGGAAAAGGGAGCATTCAAAAGAGGAAAATGAAGTGAATGAAGCACAAAAAAAGAGTATAATGAGGAAAAAGCAACAGCAAAATGATGAGGAAAATGAGGAAAAGCAGCATGGGAAATAGGACAACGAGGAAAGGGCAGCATTCTAAAGAAGAGAATGAGGAAAGGGCAGCATTCAAAAGAGGAGAATGAGGAAAAGAGAATGAGGAAAGGGCAGCATTCAAAAGAGGAGAATGAGGAAAAGGCAGCATACAAAAGAGGAAAATGAGGAAAAGGCAGCTTACAAAAGAGGAAAATGAGAAAAAGGCGGCTTACAAAAGAGGAAAATGAGGAAAAGGCGGCTTACAAAAGAGGAAAAAGTGGAAAAGGCAGCTTACAAAAGAGGGAAATGGAGCGTTCAAAAGAGGAACATTAGGAAAAAAAAAAAGAGGTAAATGAGGAAAAAGCAGCATGGAAAGAGGAAAAGATAGCTTAAAAAAAGAGGAAAATGAGGAATAGGCAGCTTCCAAAAGAGAGGAAAATGAGGAAAAGTCTGCTTACAAAAGAGAGGAAAAAGTGGAAAAGGCAGCTTTTAAAAGAGGGATATGAGGAAAAGGCAGCTTACAACAGAGGAAAATGAGGAAAAGGCAGCATAAAGAGAGGACAATGAGGAAAAGGCAGCTTACAAAGGAGGAAACTGAGGAAATGGCAGCTTACGACAAAGGGAAATGAGGAAATGGCAGCTTACAAGAGAGGAAAATGAGGAAAAGGCAGCTTATAAGAGGGGAAAAGAGGGAAATGCAGCGTTTAAAAGAGGAAAATGAGGAAAAGCAACAGCAAAAAACTGAGGAAGATGAGGAAAAAGCAGCTTAGAACAGAGGAAAATGAGGAAAAGGCAGCTTACAAAGGAGGAAACTGAGGAAAAGGCAGCTAACAAAGGTGGAAAAAGAGGCTTACAACAGAGGAAAATGAGGAAAAGGCAGCTTACAAAAGAGGAAATGCAGCGTTCAAAAGAGGAAAAAAGGGAAAATGCAGCAGCAAAAAATGAGGAAAAGGCAGCTTACAATAGGGAAAAATGAGGAAAAGGCAGCTTACAATAGAGAAAAATGAGGAAAAGGCAGCTTTTAAAGAGGAAAATGCAGCGTTCAATAGAGGAAAATGAGAAAAGGCAGCTTACAAAAGAGGAAAAGGCGGCTTACAAAAGAGGAAAATGAAGAAAAGGCGGCTTACAAAGGAGGAAAATGAGGAAAATGCAGCTTTTAAAGAGGAAAATGCAGTGTTCAAAAGAGGAAAATGAGGAAAAGGCAGCATTCAAAAGAAGAAAATGAAAAAAGAGGAATATGAAGAAAAAGCAGCATAGAAAAAAAAGGAAAATGAGGAAAAGCCAGCGTTCAAAAGAGGCAAATGAGGAAAAGAAGGCGTCGACTAACAAAAGAGGAAAATGCAGCGTTCGAAAGAGGAAAATGAGGAAAAAGGCAGCATCCAAAAAAAGAAATGAAAAAAAGAGGAACACGAGAAAAAGCAGCAAAGAAAAAAGGAAAATGAGGAAAAAGCAACCGCAAAAAATGAGGAAAAAGTAGTAAAGGAGGAAAATGAGGAAAAGCCAGCATAAAATAGGAAAAAGTGGAAAAGGCTGCTTACAAAAGAGGAAAATGAGGAAAAAGCAACAGCAAAAAATGGAAAATGAGGAATGAGGAAAAGGCAGCTTACAAAAGAGGGAAATGAGGAAAAGGCCACATAGAAAAGAGGAAAATGAGGAAAAGGCCACATAGAAAAGAGGAAAATGAGGAATGAGGAAAAGGCAGCTTACAAAAGAGGAAAATGAGGAAAAGGCAGCTTACAAAAGAGGAAAATGAGGAAAAGGCAGCTTAAAAAAGAGGAAAATGAGGAAAAGGCAGCTTAAAAAAGAGGAAAATGAGGAAAAGGCAGCTTAAAAAAGAGGAAAACGAGGCGTTCAAAAGAGGAAAATGAGGAAAATGCATCTTTTAAGGAGGAAAATGGAAAAGGCAGCATACAACAGAGGAAAATGAGGAAAATACAGCGTTCAAAAGAGAAAAATGGGGAAAATGCAGTGTTCAAAAGACAAAAAGGGAAAATGCAGCAGCAAAAAATGAGGAAAATGAGGTAAAAGCAGCATGTAAAAGAGGAAAATGAGGAAAAGGCAGCTTACAGAAGAGGAAAATGAAGAAAAGGCAGCTTACATAAGAGGAAAATGAAGAAAAGGCAGCATTCAAGAGAGGAAAATGAGGAAAAGGCAGCATTCAAAAGAGGAAAATGAAGAAAAGGCAGCTTACAAAAGAAGAAAATGCACCGTACAAAAGGGGAAAAAGCAGCATTCAAAAAGGAAATTGAGGAAAACTCAGCATACAAGAGAGGAAAAAACACCATACAAAAGAGGAAAATGAGGGAAATGCAGCAGCAAAAATATGAGGCAAAGACAGCATACAACAGAGGAGAATAAGGAAAAAGCAGCTTACAAAAGAGGAAAATAAGGAAAATGGAGCATCAAAAAGAGGAAAATGAGGAAAAAGCAGCTTACAAAAGAGGAAAATGAGGAAAAAGCAGCTTACAAAAGAGGAAAATGAAGAAAAGGCAGCTTACAAAAGAGGAAAATGAAGAAAAGGCAGCTTACAAAAGAGGAAAATGAAGAAAAGGCAGCTTACAAAAGAGGAAAATGAAGAAAAGGCAGCTGACAAAAGAGGAAAATGAAGAAAAGGCAGCTGACAAAAGAGGAAAATGAAGAAAAGGCAGCTGACAAAAGAGGAAAATGAAGAAAAGGTAGCTTACATAAGAGGAAACTGGGGGAAAAGTCAGCTTACAAAAGAGGAAAATTGGGAAAATGCAGCTTAAGAGGAAAATGGGGGAAAAGTCAGCTTAAAAAAGAGGAAAATAAGGAACAGGCAGCAAACAAAAGAGGAAAATGCAGCATAGGAAAGAGAAAAATGAGGAAAAGCTAACATAAAAAGGAGATAAATGAGGAAAAGACAGCATAAAAAGTACAAAAATGAGGAAAAGACAGCATAAAAAGTACAAAAATGAGGAAAAGACAGCATAAAAAGTACAAAAATGAGGAAAAGACAGCATAAAAAGTACAAAAATGAGGAAAAGACAGCATAAAAAGTACAAAAATGAGGAAAAGACAGCATAAAAAGTACAAAAATGAGGAAAAGACAGCATATAAAGTACAAAAATGAGGAAAAGGCAGCATATAAAGTACAAAAATGAGGAAAAGGCAGCATAAAATGTACAAAAATGAGGAAAAGACAGCATAAAAAGCCCAAAAATTAGGAAAAGATAGCATAAAAAGGAGAAAAATTATGAAAAGGCAGCACCAATAGGAGGCAAATGAAGACATCATATGAGGAAATGGCAGCAGTATGGAGGAAAAGGAGAAAAGGCGGCATTTGAAGCAGCAAAAAGACAGCATGAAGAGAAAAATTAGGAAAAAGGCAGCATAAAAAGGAGAGAACTGAGGAAAAGGCAGCATAGAAAGAAGGAATTGGAGGAAAGAAATGATAACAGAAAAAGTAGGAGGAAAATGATTTGGCAGAGGCAGAATAAGATGATAGAAAAAAATGTAGAGTAGCAGGAACTGTAGGGGAAAAAAAGATAGACATCAGCAGAAGAAAAGGACGCAGCAACATCAGTAAAGAAAGCAACTAAAGGTGGTTAAGTATGCATCAGCTGCGGATGATGGTAGGGGCAAGGCAGCAGTAACAAGAAAATGAACAGGACTAGACAGGTAGTAGAAAATAAGGCAGGTGCAATATAATGTAGCAAATAGAAGAATGCAGAAGAGAAAATAAATGCAACATTGGTAGCGGTAAAGATAAAATAATGGAAGGGGAGGAAAGCGTGTAGCAGCAGCAAGAAAAAGATTATAAAGAGTAGGAAAAGCATGCAGAAGAGGGGTGAAGGGGGGGAAGGCATACTGGGGTTCTAGACCCACTCTAACTCTTTAGTTTCTTTGGTAGCTGCAACCTTGCCATCCTTAAGAGTTAAGGATGTGGGGTTTAGGGGGTCTATATAGGTCTATCTGTTGAGTCATCAACAGCCATTGCCAAGCCTCCTTGGTCCTAGCTTGGGTGGAGAGGTGGCTTGGGAGCTAATCATATACAGTATATACAGTTAGTCTTAAGCATTGTCCTACTCAATAATGCATTGTCACTGTCCCTTGTCTGCCATTCATGAATGGCCTTTAAAGGCTTTAATAAAAGAAGCATGAATAGAATGTGAGGGCAGAAAAGAGCCAATGCAGTATGAGCAGTAAATTATTGCAGCAAATGTAGGAAAAATACAGTACCAGAGGAAGAGGTAAGTCGTGCAACTGTAGCAGAAGAATAAGATTGTAGCAGTAGAAATTGTAAAAAGAAGCAGGACGAGGGAAAATGTAGCCGAGGAAGAGGAAGAGTAAATAATGCACCAGCAGCAGAAGAGCTAAATATAATAGCAACAATAGAATAGGAAAAAAAATGAAGGAACTAGAGAAGAAAAGAGTGCAGCACCAACAAGAAGAATGGCATTAGAAGCAGGAGGAAAACAATGCAACAGAATAAAGAAAAATTCTGTAGCAACGAGGCGGCAAAGAATATGACAGCAGCTCAAGAAAACGAGAAGCAGAAGAGAAGAGAAAAGGAAAATAGTGAGAAAATAGAATATACCAACAATAAAAAAGGAGGATAAAGATGTAGCAAGAAAAGTGGTAAAAATGCCAGTGCAACATCAGCAGAATTTAAATCGAAACAAAAAGAAAGTAGGGAGAAAAAAGGCATCAGGAGAGGGATCAGGAGTGGGAACCAGTCTTATTATCTCATCTCTGAAGGAAAAAAACTAAATAGAGTAGAAAGAAGACAATTGGAATAACAAAGACGAGATATGCATGGAGAAGAAAATTTGAACCAATATAAGAAAAATATATTGAATATAAGAAAATTAGAGAGGAATGGAACTCATTAAGAAAAACTTGAATATTAGAGAGAAACGGAACAATAAGAGATGTAAGAGGAACAGAGAGGAGGATTAGAAAAAAAAGTAGACAGTTTTAACAGATGGAATGGAGTTTATGTTTTTGTCTATTTACCTCTAAATCCTGTCCGGCTGTATATTCATCTTTATATATACAATGATCCAACGATGCACAAACTATCTTGAAGTTTCTTCTATCCAACATCACCAGTTTTCCTCAATATGCCAATTATCTTGGCTTATTTCTAATATCCACCTTCATTAGGTTTCCTCCTGCGCCATTTTATCTTGAAACTAAAGTCTTCTCTCAAGGTTAATTTTTTTCCTCTCTTCTTGACAGCTTGCTCTCTCTATCTTCTCTCTGTTGAAAAAGTATAAATTTAAAACACAATACCAACATTATACTTCTGGGAAGAGGCACAGAAAAATAAGAAACTCATTAATTAGCCTACCAGAAGCAAATAAACAGTAGAATAAAAGATGAATGGAATTTTCATAACAAATCATATTTATATAAATTACAAAAAAAAAATCGCAAAATCTTGAAAAAAAAAGTTTAAAGTTGCAAACCACTTTACATCGCAAGATCAGCAGTGCACTTATAAGTATAGATACTTTAGTAAAGTATGGAAAAACAAGATGAACAAGTTACATTGTATCCCCATATGCCGTGAAAACATTCAACAATTAAGCCGGCTATAAGGCACCCTCTTAACATACTTCTTTGTCACTTGTGATTTTACTATATAAAAAGGTAGACAAACCAAATAGATGATACCTTGGAGTTTCTAATCGCTACAGATTGTGACTAGACTTTCTAAACTTGTCGAGGAAAAAATACGAAAAAAGGAAAAAAGTTTTTAGAATAACGCAAATTTTTCAAAATACAGTTTAAATCATAAGACAAGTTAAACTTTAATCAAGAAGCAGACTCAGAAGGCTGCAGTGAAGAAAAAACAGGAGGTAAACGGTATAGACATGCTAAGCAATAATAGAGCTTCACTCAAAACAGCTAAGCAATAATAGAGCTTCACTCAAAACCGCTAAGCAATAATAGAGCTTCACTCAAAACCGCTAAGCAATAATAGAGCTTCACTCAAAACAGCTAAGCCGTAATAGAGCTTCACTCAAAACAGCTAAGCCGTAATAGAGCTTCACTCAAAACAGCTAAGCCGTAATAGAGCTTCACTCAAAACAGCTAAGCCGTAATAGAGCTTAACTCAAAACAGCTAAGCCGTAATAGAGCTTCACTTAAAACAGCTAAGCAATAATAGAGCTTCACTCAAAACAGCTAAGCAATAATAGAGCTTCACTCAAAACAGCTAAGCAATAATAGAGCTTCACTCAAAACAGCTAAGCAGTAATAGAGCTTCACTCAAATCAGCTAAGCAGTAATAGAGCGTCAATCCAAACAGCTACGCAATAATAGAGCGTCAATCAAAACGGGTAAGATGAAACTCTTCACTCCAAATAGCTAAGCAACAACAGAGTTTCATTCAAAACTGATAGGCAAAAATAAGAGTTTCACTCAAAACAGCTAAGCAAAAATAGAGTTTCACTCAAAACAGCTAAGTAAAAATAGAGTTTCACTCAAAACAGCTAAGTAAAAATAGGGTTTCACTCAAAACTACCCAGCAAAAATAGGGTTTCACTCAAAACTACTAAGCAAAAATAGAGCTTCACTCTAAACAGCTAAGCAACAACAGGGTTTCATTAACACTGTTAGGCAAGAATAAGGGTTTCACTCAAAACCGCTAAGCAAAAATAGGGTCTCACTCAAAACTAAGCAAAAAAGGGATTTTGACGTAGGAAAAATCTATTTCTGGGCGAGGGACCTGTGCCGCCCAGTGAATAAGCTCCATTTAGCACTTATTCTTAGGTAATTTACTGCTAAATATACCAGAGAAAAAATGTAAAGGAGTGCTAGGTTAACTAGCTCGCTCACCTATTGGTGTCGGTATAAAATTGGGCGTATAATCCAGAGGTCCCGCACTATTTAGATTCATCCACGACAGAAACCCCAATAGAGGAGAGCCGTTCAACCTCACTCGGTACTACTAACACTGCATCCGCTCAGAACCCAACTCCTTAGCACCCAAAGTTTGGGGACTCCAAGGGAGAGGAGCTGGGAGGGTTCACTGGGCGGCACAGGTCCCTCGCCCAGAAATAGATTTTTCCTACGTCAAAATCCCTTTTCTGGGCTCGAACCTGTGCCGCCCAGTGAATCTATACAAGAGAAATGTCACCAAACTTGCAAAATAAAGGAAAAAACATAAGCGTAAGGGAAATACAGGATGCTTTAATCAGAGATGAGTACCAAAAAACAATTATAAGGGTATCTTAAATATGAACATAAATCCACTTGGTAGACAATTGACAAATAAGGTAGGTATAATAATGCCGTGAGTGATAATATATACAGATACTCAGGAGTTTTAAAAATTTACAAATATAATAACAGTATTCAGGTGCGAGACCAACGAATACAATAGGGTATAAATGAGGCAGGTAAGAGGGAGAGATAAAGAGACAAGGCATTAACCTGTGAGTTACCTGGGAGTAACTACGCTCCCTGCAGCTACTGTAGAAAATTTTAGGGCTTCCAAATGTTTAAGGTAGTGTTTCTTGAACACTGACGGTGATTTCCACCCTGTATACCTGGAAAGGTCCGTAAAATTCATGTGGTGAAAAAAGTTCACCGAAGTAGCAACCGCTCTGATATCATGTGCAAGAGGAAAAGAGTCAGGGCTAGCTTGTTTAATAAAATACAAAATTTGTTGCCTGATCCCTTTAATAGTAATGGTACCGCCTTGTTCTCTAACGAATAGAGGCCCCGAGGAGTTAGAGGAGGTCCGGGATAAATAAGACCTAAGAGTAGTAACAGGGCACAGAGACGGGTCT
This sequence comes from Palaemon carinicauda, assembly GCF_036898095.1. NCBI lineage: Eukaryota > Metazoa > Arthropoda > Malacostraca > Decapoda > Palaemonidae > Palaemon > Palaemon carinicauda. The sequence goes on along the minus strand of NC_090745.1, from coordinate 124,189,984 downwards.
TGCGTGAGGGGAACAATTTTCCAGGAGGACCATCTGTTCTGAGGGTCTTCGTTCTTAGCCAAAAAGAATTTGTTAGGTGAAAGAAGGACCCCTCCCGAAGGCAGGAACTCAATATGACCCGGGTCTCTCGACAAGGCTGCCAGTTCAGAAATTCTTGCCCCGGAAGCCAAGCTCACCAGGAAAAGTGTTTTCCTGAGAAGGGGAATGTAATCGCAAGAACTGTTAAGGGTATCAGAAGCCAATTTGAGTACATCATTAAGGAACCAGGTCACCGGGGTAGGACGAGTAACCGGTTTCAGTCTGGCACAGGCTTTCGGAATTGAAGCAAACAAAGAGTCGGTTAAGTCTATGTTAAAACCCACTAGGAAGATCTTTTTCAAAGCAGATTTAATAGTGGTGATAGTATTGGCTGCCAGACCTGATTCTAATAAAGATCTAAAGAAAGTGACTGTAAGGTTCAAGTTCATACAGTTCACGTCTGAGTCTATCAAAAATTTTGCCAACTTTTTAACTGCAGAGTCATACTGGCGGATGGTGGAATCCCGTTTATCCGATTCTAGGAACAGGGTGTTTTGAGGATCAATATTGGCACCATGCATGGCCGCAAACTTCATAAAGTCCATAAAGTTAGGGCGCTCTGAATGTTTGAGGAAGCGTACACAACGCGTGTTTGTACTATCTGAGACAGAACCGGATTGGGTATCGGGTGAGGGTATAGTCTCAACTCTCGCAGGAGAGGATACCAGTTGCTCTTGGGCCAGTTGGGTGCGACCAAGGCTACTTGTCCCTTGAAGGATCTCAGCTTGTCTAGAACTTTCAGCAAAAGATTCACCGGGGGAAAGAGATAAATCTTTTCCCAGGTGTCCCAATTCTGAGACATGGCGTCTGTGGCGTAAGCCTGAGGGTCTAGATTGGGAACCACATATACTCTCAATTTGTGGTTGGACTCCGTGGCGAAGAGGTCCACTTGGAGACCGGGAACCTGAGAGAGAATCCACCGAAATGACTTTAGATCGAGTGACCATTCCGATTCTAGAGGGGAGGTCCGGGACAGGGCGTCTGCCACTACATTCCGGACTCCCGCCAGGTGGACAGCTGAAAGATGCCAACGGTTCAAGGCTGCTAGGGAGAATATGGCTACTAGAACATGGTTCAGAGGCCCTGACTTTGACCCGCCTCTGTTGAGGCAGCGGACCACCACTTCGCTGTCGAGGACCAGACGAAGGTGTTGTCTCTTGGGAAGAGCGAGACGTTTCAGGGTTAGAAGAACTGCTATGGCCTCCAGCACGTTGATGTGAAATTGGCGGAACAAGGGGGACCAAAGACCTTGAACTTTCCTGAGCTGAGAATAGCCGCCCCAACCTGATAAGGATGCGTCCGTGTGAATGATTAACTTCGGAGGCGGAAATCGAAGGGGAACTGACTTTGACAGACTGTTTGCTCTTGTCCAAGGAAGAAGTCTTTCCCGTAGAATGGGAGGATGGCGGACTTTCCTGTCCCGGAGCTTCCGGTTCGCCCTCGAATGCCAGACACGATTGATATCTTTCAATTTTGCCTTCAGAAGAAGATCCGTCACTGAGGCAAACTGAAGGGACCCCAGAATCCTCTCTTGGAGTCGTCTGGAACTTACTTTGTCTTTGAGAAAGCGTTTGGTGTTCCTTGCAATCTCTAACCTCTTGGGTTTGGGAAGACACAGAGTATGAGATATAAGATCCCATTGCAGGCCGAGCCATTGGAACTTCGATTTTGGAAGAAGACGGGACTTCTTGAAGTTGATCTGGAAGCCTAGAGATTGAAGATAATGGATGACTTTGTGAGTGGCTTTTAGGCAATTTTGGGAGGTGTCTGACCAAATGAGCCAGTCGTCCAGATAGGCTACTACTTGAATCCCTTGATTTCTGAGTTCCTGAACAGCGACTTCTGCTAACTTTGTGAAGATCCTTGGGGCGATGTTGAGCCCGAAAGGCATCACCTTGAAGGAGTAACTTTTGTCCCCTAAGCGAAAGCCTAGATACGGACGGAAGTGTCTCGCTATCGGGACGTGATAATAGGCGTCTGTAAGATCGATAGAGGTGGTGACGGCCCCACGGGGAAGTAAGGTCCGCACCTGCGAGACGGTAAGCATTCGAAACTTGTCGCATTGAATGGACAAGTTGAGAAGGGATAGGTCTAGAATCACTCTTCTCTTGTCTGAATCCTTCTTCGGGACACTGAACAGCCGACCTTGAAACTTCAGGTGTTTCGTTTCTTGTATGGCGTTCTTTTGTAAAAGATCCTGGACAAATTCGACCAGGTCCGGAGTAGAATGTTGATGAAATTTGTTCGGAGGAGGAGGTCCTTGAATCCAACTCCACCCCAGTCCCTTGGAGATGATACTGAAAGCCCAGGGACTGAACCTCCATTTGTTGCGGAAGGCATAGAGCCTCCCCCCTACCTGCTGCACCTCAGTATTGGTTTAAGGAGTTGCCTCCACGTCCGCCTCGGAAGTTCTTTCCCCTGCGAAAGGCTCTTCCCCTGCCTTTGTTCTGGTTAGAACCACGGTGGTAGCCTCTACCTCTACCATAACTCTGGGAAGAGCTATGAGCCTCATAAGACTGGTTAAAGGCAGGAGAAGTGGCGGAGGCACCGGAAAGCTGGCTCTTAGGGAGCAGAACGGTGACATAGTCATCCGAAGGAGCCTGAGAGGTGGAAGGCTGTGCAGGGGCAACAGGAGATGGGGGAAGAGGCAGCCGGAAATTGGACGAACCACTCTGCTGTTGCCTGAACTGGGTGGAGGTATATGGACGGAGCTTCTTCCTACCCCGGGCTTGGTAATTTGCAGGGTCATATTTACGTTTAGGAGTCAAACCCCAACGGGCTTTAAGGCTCTGGTTGACTCTAGTGGCCTCCGTCAAGACTTCCTCTACAAGAACCTCAGGGAAGAGATTTGGACCCCAACAGGAGGACCGGATAAGCTTATTAGGTTCATGCCTAATAGTCGCTCTGCCAGGACATGTTTGCGACACCTGCGTTTAGCAGTAGCGAAGTCATACAGGTCATAGTATAATGACTGCAACGTAGCCTTGTTGAGAGACTTAAAAATACTCAGTATCGTAAGTCAAGGATATCGACTCCGTGGAAGTGGCCAAGTTCAGAGTACGGCCAACGCGTAGGCGGGAATCATACTCCTGTTTAATGAGGGATTCCGGGAGACGGGGAAGCCGCTCACTAAACATTACTGAAGCACAGTCTGCTGCTAGCTTGCCAGAGGTAAAAGTGGTATGGACGTTGTCCCAACACTCAATGCCTGAAGGAAGAAGGAGGGAGATTGGATCCACCTCTCGGATGGGAGGCAAGGGCTTCTCCTCCAGAGCATATTGGAAGGCAAGCTCTGCTACCTTATTGACACATGGAGTCACGGTGTTTTTGTCCATTAAGAACATTGTGAAGGAGCTCTTATAAGGCGTCAACATGGTGTTGGTGCAGCCGATGTCATTCAGGAATCTGGCCCACACAGATTGGGCTTGCTCTTTAGGAAAGATGACTGTCTCTTTGGGGACCTTGTCTAACCGAACCAAAGCTTCCTCGGTAAGCCTGGCATAACCATGAAATGGAAATGCCAGACCAGGAGGAAAGAATTCAAAGTCCTCTAGGGGACGAGTGCCAAGACCCTCCAAAGTTAACATTCCGTCTGAGAACGGGGAATGAAGAGCCATACGCCAAGGGTTATTCTTGGCAAACGGCGGGAACTTAGAGGCATCCGGGATGAGAGAGCTTTGGACTCGCTCCGGAGCACCTTGCTCTAATGCCCCAAGTCTCTGACCGATGTTAGAGAACATCGTGTCCATCTTAGACTGCATCTCTGATACCAACTTGGCCTGCATCTCCGACACGATGCGAAGCATGGCTGATTCGGAAAGGCCCGGGCTAGCAGCCGGAGTGGCGGAATGAACTCCCGGGTCGCGAGACTTAGAGGAGGAGCCAGAAGCCTTAGATGACAGGTTTGTATTCTGCTTAGAACCATGAGAAGCCTTATGAGGCTTATGAGCTTTAGGTAAGGTTCTAGACTTATTCTTGGGGGGAACCGAGTGTGATCGTTGGGACGAATCACGGTCCCCAGACAAACCATGAAAGGAAGAGCGATCAGATGAAGAAGAAAGAGAGGGGCTGAGGATAGGAATCTCAGCGCCGGAAACACCTGCCTCACTTACCACCCTACCTGTATCTGGATCATCCAATAACATGGGTTCCACGTCAAGGTTCATGGAGGCAACATTGTCTTCTAGATCCCCGGGGGCGTCCGACGGATCCTGCTCTGGATCAATGAACCCCGCTATGGTGGCATCAATGTGGGCAATGATGGGAGCTGCAACATGCCTAGCCACAGCGGCTGAAGACTTGGCGTTGGGGTAAATCAAGGAATAGTAGTCCTCGGAGAGGACGTACGGCCGCTTGGACTTCACGTTCCGGGCAAAACCACCAACCCACACTTTCAGTGTGGCCCGAGCCGCAGACTTTTGCTCCGGGGATGCCTGAAATAATAGTGGGAATTAAAAAGGGAAGACTCCCAGTGGTCCTTCAAGACCATAGATATCTTACTAAATAGTGTATGTATGCCAAAAAAGGTAAGATAAATAAGAAGGCAACATAGCCAACGGGACTCACCGAGTCAGATCCAAGGGTGGTAACGAGGTCAAAACAGACCACACAGTTATCCGGGTGCCATACCACGACATCCTCCAGCTGCACTCCGCAGAGGGCGTGAGACCGACAGACGGTATGGCCGCAGGGCTGATGTAGAACAGCTGCACAGGCCGTCGTCTGACAATGCACCATCTATAAAAAGAATAGTATATGAGAAACTGTAATTCTCTTAAGTAGGGGCGGGTCCGGAGGACCCGGGCCTAACATAAGCCTAACACAAGATTAGGGCTTAACTGTAATATTCTTAAGTAGGGGCGGGTCCGGAGGACCCGGGCCTAAACATAAGTCTAGCTTAAGACTAAAGTATAGCCATCCATTCCGGTCGAGCCGGGAGCATAAAAAAGGATGCAACAACAAGAAATTAAGACACATGGTGTCTGATTTCCCGGGGCGAGGCTAAGCCCCGGGCCGGGAAATAAAAGTATCCAAAACCAATTCGTATAGGAACTCCGGGATAGTGATCTGTCATATAATCATTATATATAATCATAGGAACTGTTATAAATTAATAGGGGGACGGAACTGTAGATAAGAACCGCCAACCGAACCCAGAGGGTTTCATATAACATAAACCAGTGTGATAAGTGAATATAAAATAGGGTGCACCGGGATCCAACTCTGTTGACCGGTGGCCAACCAGACTAGACAGAGACGAACCCGCCGGGACACCCGGAGGACAAAGTCCATAAACACTGAACTACCCCCTCTAAAAGGAGGGAAGGCAACGGTCCGCTAGGGGAGGGGGGGAGAGAAGCCTAGCCGCCCACCTAGCGAGAGGGGGAGCATGGGGGAGGATCACGTGATACGGAGCAGCAGGGCTACCAACTGACGATCCCCAACCAGACAGATCAAACGGAGTAATAGCACAATATTCATTATAATAGTAATAGCGTTGATAATATAAAATAAACACATAAAAATTTTTGGGCAAGGCATGCAACATAATAATTAAATCACAAAAGACACACCTGATGGCTTAAATAATAACATTGCCGCCTAGCAACGAAGGTCGGCAGCCATAACGATACGTAAATGATATCGGCCCAAAAAGTGAACCACGAGGGTTCTAAACGCTAAATAATGAATATCCACAATAACAAATAAAATTTAATAATAAAAATAATACATATAGTAACACCGCGAGTGAAACTAAGAGCTCTCAAAACAGGAGTACCAACTGTAAGTGGAATCAAGCAAGATCGATATGAACGAAGAGAATAAACTCCTATAATTCAAATATTAAACGATCTAGGTTGCTCAAAACACAGCAAAACCAAGCTTGGTACTTAACTTAGACGGTGTCTCCAGGGAAACCGACGAAGAAGCCATAATCCAATGAAAATAAGTGGAAAAACGAGAGCACAACAAAAAAGCGGGTTACAACACAAGACGTGCTAAAAGGAGTTGGGTTCTGAGCGGATGCAGTGTTAGTAGTACCGAGTGAGGTTGAACGGCTCTCCTCTATTGGGGTTTCTGTCGTGGATGAATCTAAATAGTGCGGGACCTCTGGATTATACGCCCAATTTTATACTGACACCAATAGGTGAGCGAGCTAGTTAACCTAGCACTCCTTTACATTTTTTCTCTGGTATATTTAGCAGTAAATTACCTAAGAATAAGTGCTAAATGGAGCTTATTCACTGGGCGGCACAGGTTCAAGCCCAGAAATAGGGTATCACTCAAAACAACTACGTAAAAATAGGGTTTCACTCAAAACAACAAAGCAAGCTCAAAAACTCTTAAAAGCGATTGAGAGAAAATAACAGATCAACCATTCCAAGTTGATTTAATTAATTCAAGCAATTTTAATTTGGAAGTTACCAAAGTAATCAAGACAGAAAAAGCACAACTGAAAAATGCCTTCACAGTAGATATGTTTTACTATAGCTAGGGTTATCAATTTACAATCTTTGTTCGAGCACAAAATAAGTAAAATTAACTTTCCTCCGCCTGTGAATAGAGTGACAAATTTCATTAAATGCGTACTATACACATATCTATGAATCAGTACTTCATAAATTGAACCTATTTAAGACTTAAAAATCTTTCAAAATAATAAATTCATGGTTTTAAAACTCCTCCTGTGTCGTACATCAATATGAAAAAAAAATATATAAAATTAACAATTTATCCTAATTCCAGATTGATATGTATTAAAATATTTAAACAAATTGTGTTAAATAAATAGAATAAAACTTACCTTGTTTCTGTGACTATATATCCTTACAGTAAAGAAAGTGATGGATTGGAAACAAGACGACTTGACCAATATTCATAAATAGTCCCTATAGATCACCAGTAGGCTTATCACCCTATCTTCAGTTTCTTGGATATTTTAATACATCATAACTGTCGGAGTAAACCAAGTAACTAGTAAAATCGTTTAGCATAAAATCAAAATAGATTCTGCATTATTGGTCCTTATATTTAATCCAATTAGTACAAGTTATACTGTGAATACGGCTCCAAGTTTAACAATAGTTGTACTATCTGGATCATAAAATTAATCTGATGTGGTAATACAATGGTAGAACAAGAAGTACAAGTATCACACTTGGTGATTGTAGCGTCTAGAAGACTGACTTTATCATCTAGTGACCATCAAAGGAACACTAGGCACAACAATGTGCCTCAGTTTCTGTGCTTGGTCCCTTGTTTCTCATTATCTATAACAACCTGGACTTGAAGGCTTACCATAAAATAGGTTTGTAACCTGACGACACAAATACATCAACCACCTTGAGGAAAGAGGTGAAAGGTCAGTAATAAATGTCGGATACCATTTAAATAAGAAAAGGATTTTTTCATTAATTATGAAATTACAGTAACTATAACCTATTTAGAAAGAGAAAACTTGAATGTATGAGATTTATGACTACCTGCAAGGCACTGGAGCCAGGGTTAAGAGTTGAAACTGACAACCCTGGGAATTCTTTATATTTGGAGTTAAAACTGACAACCCTAGGAGTTCTTTATATTTTGAGTTAAAACTGACAAACCAAAGGAGTTCTTTATATTTGGAGTTAAAACTGACAAACCTAGGAGTTCTTTATATTTGGAGTTAAAACTGACAAACCTAGGAGTTCTTAATATTTGGAGTTAAAACTGACATCCCTGGGAGTTCTTTATATTGTGAGTTAAACTGACAAACCTAGGAGTTCTTAATATTTGGAGTTGAAACTGACAACCCTAAGAGTTCTTAGTATTTGCAAGATAATTAAAAATAATGACAGCAATTGATACTAGAAATACAGAATTCAAATGTCAATTTACTTAAAAAAGAGAAACACGCGACATTAAATCTGTGTAAACGCAGCGAGTATGCTGTGCAAGAATCTTGGAGCTAAGAAATCTGATGTCTTTATAAAAACAAAAGGAAAAATACCATTTGGGTCTACACCTCCATATGCATCTAGGTCCATTAACAGAGCTTTAATCTCACGAGATCAAAAAGCTAAACTAGTTAGTTTAGCCTCAGGAAAACAGGAATGAGGAAGTTAGTTTTTCATTACTCTGTTTACTGTCAAAAACATCAGCCAAAAGGGTTGCCTTTTCCTTTGGACAGCGAGTGATTGAGCCATCTGGTTTACGTAAAGGAGGAACTGTTGCATCTACACCAAAGAGTGCAGATTTAAGGCTAGACCACCATTTATGTTCCTGAGTTGTACCAGAAAGGGTTTCTTTTATGGTTAAATTGTACTCCTCTTCAGTCGAGGCATAAACTCTCTGAGCAAAAGCTCGAAGCCGAGTATAGTTGTTCCAGGTCAAATCTGATCTGTTACCATTCCAAAGGTGATAGGCCTCCTACTTCTCCAAATAAGCATGTCTACAATCATCATTGAACCATCATTGTTCTTAAAATTTGGTGTTAGAACTGACAACCCTAGGAGTTCTTCAGATTTGGAGTTAGAACTGACAACCCTAGGAGTTGTTAATATTTGGTGTTAGAACTGACAACCCTAGGAGTTATTATTATTATTATTATTATTATTATTACTAGCCAAGCTACAACCCTAGTTGGAAAAGCAAGATGCTATAAGCCCAAGGGCTCCAACAGGGAAAAATAGCCCAGTGCGGAAAGGAAATAAGGAAATAAATAAATGATAAGAATAAATCAACAATATATCATTCTAAAAATAGTAACAGCGTCAAAACAGATATGTCCTATATAAACTATTAACAATGTCAAAAACAGATATGCCATATATAAACAATAAAAAGACTCATGTCAGCCTGGTCAACATAAAAACATTTGCTCCAACTTTGAACTTTTGAAGTTCTACTGATTCAACTACCCGATTAGGAAGATCATTCCACAACTTGGTAACAGCTGGAAAGAAACTTCTAGAATACTGTGTAGTATTGAGCCTCATAATGGAAAAGGCCTGGCTATTAGAATTAACTGCCTACCTAGTATTACGAACAGGATAGAATTGTCCAGGGAGATCTGAATGTAAAGGATGGTCAGAGTTATGAAAAATCTTATGCAACATGCATAATTTACTAATTGAACGACTGTGCCAAAGCTTAATATCTAGATCAGGAATAAGAAATTTAATAGACCGTAAGTTTCTGTCCAACAAATTAAGATGAGAATCAGTGGCTAAACACCAGACAGGAGAACAATACTCAAAACAAGGTAGAATGAAAGAATTAAAACACTTCTTCAGAATAGATTGATCACCGAAAATCTTGTAAGACTTTCTCAATAAGCCAATTTTTTTTGCATTTGAAGAAGACACATACCTAATGTGTTTCTCAAAAGTAAATTCGCTGTCGAGAATCACACCTAAAATTTTAAAAGAGTCATACAAATTTAAAGAAACATTATCAATACCGAGATACGGATGTTGAGGAGCCACCGTCCTTAACCTACTTACAATCATACTTTGAGTTTTGTTAGGATTCAACTTCATACCCCATAATTTGCACCATGCACTAATTTTAGCTAAATCTCTATTAAGGGATTCACCAACCCCAGATCTACATTCAGGGGATGGAATTGATGCAAAGAGAGTAGCATCATCTGCATATGCAACAAGCTTGTTTTCTAGGCCAAACCACATGTCATGTGTACATAGTAAGAAAAGTAATGGGCATAGAACACTACCCTGTGGAACACCGGATATCATATTCCTATACTCACTATGGTGCCCATTAACAACTCTTCTTTGAGATCTATTACTTAAAAAAATCTATTACTTAAAAAAATCAATAATAATGCTAGGAAACGACCTACCCACTCCCAACTGTTTCAGTTTGAAAACAAGGGCCTCATGATTAACACTGTCAAAGGCAGCACTAAAATCAAGGCCAATCATACGAACTTAATGACCACAATCAAGGGATTTCTGTACAGCATTGGAGATTGTAAGAAGGGCATCACATGCTCCAAGGCCTTTACGAAAACCAAATGCAAACTAGGGAGTAGATGATTACCTTCAGCAAACCTATTGAGAAGTTTTGCCAGAAGACGTTCAAAAACTTTGGATAATATGGGAGTTATGGAAATTGGGTGGTAATCAGTGGGACTTGAGCTACCACAAACACATTTACATAGAGGAGTAACATTACCAATTCTCCAACAAGTGCTAAAAGCTCCTCTTCTTGCTAACTTGCGCAAAATAACATAACTTTGGAGCTAATAAATCTGCTGTCTTTATAAAAAACAAAGGAAAAATACCATTTGGGCCTACACCTCCATAAGCATCAAGGTCCATCAACAGATCTTTAATCTCACGAGATCGAAAAGCTAAACTATTAGTTTAGCCTCAGGAAAACAGGAATGAGGAAGTTAAGTTTTTCATTACTCTGTTTACTGTCAAAAACATCAGCGAAAACAGGGTTGCTTTTTCCTTTGGACAGTGAGTGACTGAGCCATCTGGTTTACGTAAAGGAGGAACTGTTGCATCTACACCAAAGAGTGCAGATTTAAGGGTAGACCACCATTTATGTTCCTGAGTTGTACCAGAAAGGGTTTCTTTTATGGTTAAATTGTACTCTTTTTCAGTTGAGGCTGAGGCATAAATTCTCTGAGCAAAAGCTCGAAGCTGCGTATAGTTGTTCCACGTCAAATCTGATCTGTTACCCTTCCAAAGGTGATAGGCCTCCTGCTTCTCCAAATAAGCACGTCTACAATCATCATTGAACCATCATTGTTCTTAATATTTGAGGTTAGAACTGACAACCCTAGGAGTTCTTGATATTTGGAGTTAAAACTGACAACCCTAGGAGTTCTTAATATTTGGAGTTAAAACTGACAACCCTAGGAGTTCTTTATATTTGGAGTTAAAACTGACAACCATAGGAGTTCTTTATATTTGGAGTTAAAGCTGACAATCGTAGGAGTTCTTTATATTTGGAGTTAAAACTGACAACCGTAGGAGTTCTTTATATTTGGAGTTAAAACTGACAACCGTAGGAATTCTTTATATTTGGAGTTAAAACTGACAACCGTAGGAGTTCTTTATATTTGGAGTTAAAGCTGACAACCGTAGGAGTTCTTTATATTTGGAGTTAAAGCTGACAACCGTAGGAGTTCTTTATATTTGGAGTTAAAGCTGACAACCGTAGGAGTTCTTTATATTTGGAGTTAAAGCTGACAACCGTAGGAGTTCTTTATATTTGGAGTTAAAACTGACAACCCTACGAGTTCTTTATATTTGGAGTTAAAACTGACAACCCTTTATATTTGGCGTTAAAACTGACAACCCTAGGAGTTCTTTATATTTGGAGTTGAAACTGACAACCCTGGGAGCTCTTAGTATTTGCAAGATAGCTAAAAATAATGACAGCAATTGATACTAGAAATACAGTATTCAAATGTCAATTTACTTAAAAAAGAGAAACACACGACATTAAATCTATGTAAACGCAGTGAGTATGCTGTGCAAGAATCTTGGATACCATCCAAGAGAAAGATTAGAGGCAATAAAGGCAAGATCCACAAAACTATTGTTACCAAATTTTCATCCTAGAAATAAACAAGAGATCAAATATTGCTTAGCAATTTCTGTCAAAATCCTGTTTCTAGGCAAACCCGAATGCTCCCAGTAAATAACTTAGTAACAAATATTTGAGTAAAAGAATGATATATAGTTCATCATTATCATCTCCTTCTATGCATATTGACACAAAGGGCCAGGGTTTGATTTCCTCAGTCGTCTCTCTATCTTGAGCTTTTAAATCAATACGTCATTCATCATTTCCCACGTCACGCTTCATAGTCCTCAGCCATGTAGACCTGGGTCTTCCAATCTTCAAAATCCCAATAGGGGAAAACAGCCCAGTGCAGAAAAGAAACCGGTATGTCAAGAAAAAATACTTTAAAAGAGGAATAAGAATAAAATTAACATTACAGTAGAAATTACAAAATATGAAAGAAAAACACTGGTACTACTGTAGACTTACGAAAACCTGACAAACATAGAAATGTATTACCATAAATTTTAAGCTTCTGAAGTTCCCCAGATATGATAATAGATAAGGAAGAACCTTCCACAATTTTCTCACAAAGGAATAAAACATCAAGAATATAGGGCGTGGTGCAAACCTTACGAGGACAAGCCTGCAAGAATTAACACCCAAACATTAAAATGGGATAACAATAAAAGAGCAAAATAGATATGTTCGGAAGCAAGATCAATGCCAAGACTGAAATAAACTGAATAATAAAAATTTCCTTCTCAAACCCAACTCACATACTTTGTTTAAAGAAAAATTATTGGTATGAACACTCCCGGATTAACATCAGAAAAGTACTGGAATTCATGTAAAGATGGCCTTCAACTTGCAAACATTCGGGGATACAAACACAAATCAAACTGAAAATAGAAAAGATAAAGAAATGTAAGACAATATTATATTTAATACAGTAATCAGATGACATTTGTAATCACCTGATATATATTTTGTATGAAAACCGACTATTTGCTGACTTTTGTAGCTGGAATCTCACATTAAACAATCTAAAGTAGCACAGAAGTTAAGGCCAATCGTAAGGACATCATAACCAGAATTTAGAGCTATATAAGGAGTACTATTAATTTATAATAAAAGACATTTTACCATACAACATGCCATTAAAAAGTCTTTTAATAATGCAAGAGCTTTAAAAAGTGATCTGGGATGAGCAGTGCAAGGCTACCTAAAGCACATCAGGTTATCTAATAGTTAAACTGCAAATTATTCAACCAGTGCAAAAATAAATAAATAAATAAATAAAGATAAACTACAAGAGAACAGGAGTACTTAGAAGCTACGTAAGCAGCAGCCATCACCAAAAAAAGTTATTAAAACTTTTGATTTTCAGCCTCTACCAAGATCATCAGACCAAAGTTCAATACTATTCAGTTTACCACGAGGAAAACATGTAAAAAGCATAAAGAATGTCTCCTTACCACCATTGTGATTAAAGTGTTGCTTTTACCTCGGGATAACTAGTGACATATAAGGCAAAGCAATGGGTTCTGAAAGATCATCGAGCTATCATGAATAACCGAGGGAAAACCTCGAAATTGCAACAATAAAAGTAAAGAAGTTGGACAGCAAGGAGGAAGAAAGGAACGGGGAATGGAGGTAGAGTAGACTGCTAAAAAGCGAGTGCAGCTAGGGGCAGGAGGGACACAGCAAATACTAAATAATGACAAGAGTGCACCGCTTGAGGTGCACTGACGACTTTATGCGAGGCTCAGAGCAAGTTGAAACTGCGAAATCTACACCAAACAGTACAGGTTTGTTGGTAGCTAACTATTTAAGCTCTGAAGTTTTATATACATATATATATATATATATATATATATATATATATATATATATATATATATATATATATATATATATATATATAAAAGCTTATTTACAGTCAAATTAGAATCTCTAGCTGAAGCAAAGACTTTTTCCATGACAGAAAAATCATATCTAAATCTGTCACTTCAGAAGGCATTGTCCTACATAATAATACAAAGCGAAATTAAATACTACTCTTTATGTAGATGCATCTAAAGGTATAATACGCTCAACTCTGATATAATCGGAACTAGTTCACAAGAAAAGTCCATCAAAACTCCACTCCAATTTGCTCAAAATATCATTCTCTCAAAATTAAAAAAAAAAAAAAAGGGAGAGTCTTCAGTTTTAATCATTCAAGAAACCAAAACATGACAATCTGCCATGAGAGAAAACCAATAATTATGAAAAGTACCATTTTGAACAGCAACAAAATTGGTTGCAACTTCAAGCGACTGAAGAGTACAATCAAGTAATTACCAGTCTAATATGTTGGTTAAATTTATAATTTGCTAAACTATCAAACCATGCTTATCATAAGGAGCAACAAAATGCCACGAATTGATTAAAGTACAGTAAAACGTTAAACCTTAAATTCATATATAAAATACTATAATAATTTACACAATTAATACACTTCTCTTTAAACTTCTTACCTCCAAAGTCAAAAGTGTGCATACGTTACCTCCATTTTTGCTTCAGTTTTACGGTATTGAATATGTTCCAGATTAACTATCCTCTGACATAACTGTAAAGAAATTTAAATCCTACTAATAAATAAAACACCCACCTTCAAATATTTAATTATACTTCAGTATGCTCCAGTACTGGAAGTATAACTAGCTAACTAAATTAGTTTTGTTGTGATCTTAATCCTATGAACATAATTCCATATACATTCTAGCTTATAAAGTTTAAATTTAATAAGCAATTTAGATAAAACATTACCTGAATTTGATTTCAATATCACCTAAAAATGATATAAAGACACGCTTTGGTTGCAACGTGATATATTCATTATTTTGAGAAGTACCTTAATATCCATTATAGGAAAATATGCTTCATATCAGTTCATCTTTATCCAACAGCACATGTTTACAAAAGCTACATTGAATAAGACTAAGATGCCCATAATGTTTTAACAAGAGCAAACTGGTTAGAGAGAAGACTTGAGAACCTTGTTGTGATAGATGGTTAAGTTTTCCATGAAGTATGTAATTTTGATTTGATTTGGAGACACGTTTGGCTATGAACAAAGCAGTGAGCGAGTAGCAACAAAGGGTGATGAATTTTTAAAATCGACAAATTGCCAGACTACTGGCAAATAATGTCCAATTAGTAGAGAAAAAGGCTTCATGAAGGATTCAAAGGCCTATGCTAGGCTACTCTTTGGAGCAGAATTTTTCACTAATAAAACTTATGATTTTAATAAGGAGTGACCTAAGAAGAAGAAATTAATCAGCAAGGTCACTTACCTGTTAACCCTAGAGATTCCATACCTTTAGTGCTGCACCTCTGGTTATTAACTCAATAACTTAAGAAATTATCCCCAAACTGGCGTCAGTCATACTTCTGAAAACAATGAAAATATTAAAATGGTCAAAAAGCTGCATTTCTGTCCAGACCAACTAAATTGAGACTTGATGATCAGTTATAAATTTATGTAAAATATTGGCAATTAAGATAAAGTCCCATAAGCATCCTTCAAAAACCCATAATGTAAAACAAATAACAGACAAATGTTCTTAGTATAGCTCTTCTGATATTCTACCAACAGACATTCGAGAATTTTATACCACATAGAGCCGATAGAAACTGGGTAGTAATCAGCAGGAATAAAGCTGCCACAGGCTCATTCTGGTAGACTATGGATTAACAAAAATCCCTCGGTTCAGCATAAAAATATAAATAGAAATAGAATTAAAGAATGAAATTAACAGTCTTCCCAAAAAAAAGACATTGCAGATAAAATAACTATTTAAATAAAATAGCTACTTCTACAACTTCTATAAGGAACGCAAAACAAATGAGCTAACAGGGTTGCCCTTCCCTTGGTACAGAGATTGTGCCAACTGATCTATGGATAGAATGAACTCTAGGTTTACACAAAACTAGGTACGAATTTGTGGGTAATCATCCATTTAAGTACAAGAATTGTATGTAAAATACTTTTTTTTTCCTCTGGGCAAATTGCTTTTTTTTAATTTTCAGCCGAAGTATAAACCCCAAGCTACATCTCTTGGTTAGAAATAATTATTCAAAGTAAAATCTGATCTATTCCATTTCCAAAAATTACTGTAGAATTCAAGTCTCTACATACAGAAGTCTATCACTCACTAAACTGGGCTTGGTCTTGAGGTCAATAACCTAGAATATTGAGGGGGAATTCTACCAGATATAATACACTCAAATTCGTAATAAAACAGTGTCCAATTCACTGGTAAAATCACACAAAATTTCTTTCCAGTCAAGTCAAGGCAATATATATGTTATTATCAATAATGTTTGATGCAGCTCTATCAGTTAAAACCTACCTAAAGTGCAACTTTACAACTAAAACAAATAAGCAATATTGATAAATGTTCCACCCCGAGAAAGGATTATATCTGTGCTGTTTTAATACACTGGCGGCATATTAAAGCTATAATATCTCATTTGATGCTTGCAATGACTCACGAGTTACAAAAACTGGGCGTCCAGATATTTAAGAGAATTACAGCACACTATGAGATACGAATGGTTTCAAGGTATTGGAGCAAAGATGCATCTCAACAGTGTCTTCTTGAGTTTTCAAATATGCAGCCTCAACATTATATAAGAGCCCCTCACATGAGATCAGAAGGTCTGATGATATGAAGGCTTTCAAGAAATGTCTAAAAAGATGATAGTTTAGATTTGACAAAACACGGATTACCCTATATTATTTTCCAACTATTTAATGAATGTATACGAAAAACAAATCTTTTAGGTTTTGCAGGACGTAGGGTTTTCGTGTGTACGACAGGATCAGGAAAAACCACCCTTAGAATAGAGTAAACAAGTAAAGTAAGATGTCATGGACAAACTCTAAACAATTATAGAAACCAAAGCATGATCAAAACTCCCCAATTGGATAATTCACGGGAAATGGAGAGTACACCGATCAAAGCAATTACCAGACTTGTTTGAGACCTCATGATTATCTCACACCCAGGGTTAAAATTAGTTAGATTTTAGCCCATTCGGTAAGAGAAATAGAATGCCAACTGAATCAAATGTCTTCATTCTTCACACATTACACAGAGTTCTCAGAAAAGCCTTTAACTAATTAAAATAAACCAAATACTTTGATATAACTGATGTCTGAATAAAGATTACCTCTTACATATGTGATTAAGTTGTGCTTACATAATAATCCTTCCTTTCCTGTGTCAATTCCATGGTACTAAATGAGTACGCTAGATGTCTCCAGTCTTCTGATGTAGCTGTAAAGAGAATTACACCGAATCAATAAGTTGTTGGAGAGCCTTAAAAGTTTGATATTGTACTGTACTAAAATATGCATTAACACAAAGATACTTTACTACATTCGTTGTTGTCAAGAGTTACATTTACCGGTTTCTTCGGTTTTTCACAGAACAATTTTAAATTTCTGATATCCCAATTCTTTAAATAAATATAATCTAAGAATTTCAAGACTGAATACATACTGTACATTAGAATGGTAATTAGTTTGCTGCAATATATCCTTTTGATAATTCTTTATTAAATTCATGCTTGAAATTTATGCCTACTTGAGCACAAACCCTGCACCAAAAATATTGTAAGGTACCAAATACATTGTGAGATACCATTATCATTAGGTAATTCAAACCAGATCATAGGGACCTGTTCCCCTATAGGGAAGACCAGAAGGATCCGTTCTGAAATGAACAGAAATTTTTTATTGTAAATGAAAATTCTTAATGAGTGTGAGAACTTGAAAGGTAAGTAGGAAATTAATATATTCACTGTAGGTTAAAATTGTAGACATTCACATGAAAAACATTAGGACCTGAAGTACAAGTCTCCAGCCTCCCTTTTATTTCTCCATCAGGAAGAGTCATCTGTAGATGCCAAGAGATTTGTCGAACGACTTTGAAGAACATTCTTCAACATCTCTTCCACCTCTGTCCCCAAAGCCAGGACTTTCAGATCAGGCAAACGTGATATTAGTATGCAAAAGGGTGTGGGGAGCCGATATTTCAAGATATAGTAGTAAATAACAGCCTCAAAGGACATTCACTACCCAAGGCTCAGCCCAGAGTCTCTGCAGAGTTGCCCCGAGTCCCTGCAGCGTTGCCCAAAGGACATTCACTACGCATAGCTCAGCCATGTATCTACCAGGTTGCCCAAATGTCAGACAAGGCACCCACTACACGTGACAGTATGCATATGATAAGGCTGCCATTAGAATTTCCTTCTCCCTCCCCCCCCCCCCCCCTCCTGCCATTGGGCGACTCGAAATGACTGTGAGAGCACAGGCTTCCTTCGTGTGAAACAGGCTACAGGTATGGCCAAACTAAAGGGCTTGGCCGTAAATCCCTTCGAAGCCACATGGCCCTTGATGGACACTGTACACTGGATTAGGGAGTCTGCAATGCAGTTCTCTACTTCTCCACCGCTGCCTACACATGACTCTTGCCAACATTAGACTCATAGGATATGAAATGTGGCCACCCTCACCGATGTGTTACAGAGCACCAAAACTATCTTTGAACCCACTTATTTTGAAGATTGGGACATCATGGCATCCCTTCTCTTCAAAACAGAGTTGGGTCTCTGGTTCGATGACTGCTGTGCCAGGAAGGTCACAGACTTTCCACCAGACCCCACGCGCCTCTCTTACTTCAAAGACTTTGGGTTCATAACCCTGTTGATGTCAGATGTACATCACTGCACCCAACCAATGGACAAACCACGAGACGGCTTAGCGAGAGGCCATGGCAGACAATTTCATGGCTGCTAACTATGAGGCTGAGAAGGACGTGACTTCCACCATGGTTATGTCCAAAGAGTGTCCCCATCAGGACTCATAATGACATGTTAACCAGAGGAGCTGCACAAAATAACGTTGAACAATGCCAACTTCTCAACACGTGTTATGAAGTATTGCGGTCAGGGAAGGGAGCAGCAGTCCACCATCCATGTAGGAAGGCGAGGGAGGGTGCCCAAGATTCTCCAAGACTACGGGTAAAAGGTGTACTGGGTCATGTAACTGTCCCATTTACCTATGTCCTAGGGTTGAGACACAGGGTCGAGGCCCATGGCATGGAGCTGCAATGGGTGTTCAAAGTCTGGCAACGACACAGGTGGATCACAGCTCTGACACAAAAGACTGTGGTTGGGGGCTGCAACACGGGGGTGTCAGCCCCTTTCTCAGCCCCGATGGAACGAAGAATGGAGAGATGGCTCTGCCCTGGAACCACTCGGCTTTCGTCCATCCTTCTCCGAAAAAGAGGGCGTCACAAGGAGCCCTCTCCTTTAGACTACGAGTGGCTTTCACGGACCTTTACGATTCCATCAGAATCAGAATTGGAAATCAGATGTGGTGATGAACAAAGAAGAAGAGTTGGAAGAGGAAGAGGAACGTTCGTGTAAGTTTCTTTCCTCTTGATCCTTCCTTCACATTAACTACTTAAATTTACAAGAATAAGAAAAACGAATAAAAGGTTAATCATTCATATTTCATATTTAAATTGTACCATTCGCGACAATTTTACCCATTAGTTTTGTAGATTATTAAATTTAAACGTAAGGGAAACATTTTCAGCAGAAGGACCAAAATTAAGAAATGTACACACATGTATACACATAAAATGACCCGTCGAACATTTGAATTAAACCTCTGTTTGATTAAGATCCAAATAAGTTTGCAAGAGCACATGATTGAATATTTTCCGATCACAGAAATTCATACACAAAATATTTTCGAAAAAAATTTTTGCTTTAAATATTATTCATACAATACATCTTATAAGACACTTAAATTTTCCTGGATATTATGTGGCTAACTTATCAGTTACCATTACTTGAAATATATAATACCGTATCCCGAGTTAATCAATCTCCCTCACTTTTTCAAACAATATGATCCATTATTCCATTATTAATTTTCTCTTCCTGATCAATGTTTTTTTGATTTGCACAAAACCAGGATTTGTTTATTCCTTCCCTATACACGAACTATTAGTCACCCGAGAAAACAAGAGAATCTGCATGGCAGATCTTTTAAATATGGGTAACATACCAATCTAAAAAAATCCTAAAAACAAATTGTCGAATTAAGCAACAAAAGTAAGCACGACTATTTACCAAATACCTTCAGATTCTCCATAAACAGTTTAAAATACAAATTCACAGAAACAACTTGATACTTCCGATAGAGATTGCTTGGAGTTGATCTGAGTAATTCAGTTCTGTCTTCCACGACTAGAAGAAAAAAGAAGATTGATTACAACGACCAGTCACAACTCACAAGCTGAGAAAAAAAAAAAAAAAGTCCGTAACCAGCTGAAATACAGCAACCAAGGATCCCAAATTCTCTGTCTCAGATTCTCGATTTCAGTAACGTTGCGTCACAGAGATGCTAGCGACATCTGTTGGCGAGAAAACAATACAATATATTAGATTAAGACAAAGACTCAGTGCTTCCAATGAAAGGATTTAACATTAACATCTTAATTATTAGATATTTACGTTTCTCGTTTTTAAGGTCTTAATGTTAAATTCTTATACCGTGTATTCATCGAGAGAGATGTATTTTCATAACTATTTTAGCATACCACACACCTACATTCCTGATTTTTAAGATCTTAAATGGAAAAAATTAGCAAGTAAAATAGCATTTACGAAGGTAGGAATTCCAAGAATCAAACAAAAATATTAAATTTCAATAAATTTGATAACCCAAATAACACCAATAAGACAAGTCATTACCCAGCATCATCTGCTTTAGAGTTTTCATTAACCCATGCGTGAAAAATACAATTCGATTTTGGTATATTGATAAAGTAATACCATTAATGGAGGCATTAAATGTGGTTTAATTTATGAAAGGCGAGTAGAGGAATCATATATTTTACGCTTGATAAGTTTGGATTAGCTTCGATCAATCATAGTTGTTGAATTCAGCTTAGACTAAAGGCATCTGAAGACATAGCACTTTGGCTTCCTAAGTACACACGGGTACCGTCTGTTTGTCTCAGTATCTCCGTCTCCGTGTGTTTCTGTGTCTGTGTCTATCTCTATCTGACACCGTCCCCATCTGACACCGCCTCCGTCTGTAGTGTCTGACACCGTTTCCGTCCGACCCCGCCTCCGTCTGTAGTGTCCGAGACCGCCTCCATCTGACACCGCCTCCGTCTGCCTCTATCTGACACCGCCTCCGTCTGTAGGGTCCGACACCGTCTCCGTCCGACACAGTTTATGTCTCCATCTGACACCGCCTCCATCTGTCTCCGTCTGGCACCGCCTCCGTCTGTAGTGTCCGACACCGTCTCAGTCCGACAGTCTCCGTATGTCTCCATCTGACACCGCCACCAACTGCCTCCGTCTGACACCGCCTCCGTTGATTCCAAGTGCGTGGTTGCTCATATTGCCTCATTAACCTGAAGCAAATTAACTTTTTTTTATGTATCAATGAATAGTTTCAACTAAGCAAAGGGAAAATCACAAAACCTCTTATACTACACCAGAGAGATCTCTACCTAATAAAATCAATAAAACCTGAAGTAAACAGTAACAATAATATTAATTTTACTCTTATGATAATAAGGAACCGTTCAAATGTGATACACTGACCAGTAAATTAGAAGACAAGAAAGGAAGCCCATTGAATGTGGTACTCTTGTACGGCAAGTTTTTTTTTTTTATTATTGGTGAATTAGAGTTTTGCACTTTCATATATCCCAAAATCACATTACTCAACTGTCGTATCTTTATAAAAGAAAATCAGCATCAGTTACAATTGATTAGGAGTATTATCATAATAGTATGATAAATAATATTTTTCTAAAGGTCCAGTGGGACAATCTATTTATTTTGAGTTTTAGATTTTACCATAAACTTGTGATGATGAGATTATAGTAATGTAACTAGTGATCTCATTGCGTACAGCATAGTTGGAGAACTTAATTTTCTAATACTGCACCTAAATTTGATATTTTCAAATTTGGACATTAAATTTATCATCATCAAAGGGTTCTTTTCTTAAGAATTGATTTAGAGCAAATGGGGTCACCTCCTTTCCTCTCTCATTCTAAATTGAATTACCTTATTTTGTAAAGCTTTATCATATTATAAGTAGGTCATCAGTTTTGGGGATCAGAAACGAGAGAGAGAGAGAGAGAGAGAGAGAGAGAGAGAGAGAGAGAGAGAGAGAGAGAGAGAGAGAGAGAGAGAGAGCATGTATCGCTTTACTCAGTGATCTCATTCTATAATCTTATTAGAAAAAAAGTGATAAAGTGCTTGAGCCACGGCCTGATTCAAACGCTACCTACCAGATGTTGCACGAAGATGAAAGCAGTGCCAGAGAGAGAGAGAGAGAGAGAGAGAGAGAGAGAGAGAGAGAGAGAGAGAGAGAGAGAGAGAGAGAGAGAGTTAAAGATTTTTTACGTCTCAAAGACATTTTAGTCCATCCGTGGAGACTGTTTACTCTTGGGTAGAGCGAATTATTTTACACTTATAGTTTCTATAATCTTGTACAATATTATTATTATTATTATTATTATTATTATTATTATTATTATTACTTGCTAAACTACAACCGTAGTTGGAAAAGCAGGTTGCTATAAGGCCAGGGGCCCCAACAGGGTTAAATAGCCCAATGAGGAAAGGAAACAAGGAAAAATAAAATATTTTCAGAACAGTAACAAGATTAACATAAACCTTTCATATTTAAACTATAAAAACTAACAAAACAAGAGAAAGAGAAATTAGATAGACTAAAGCGCCCGAGTGTACCCTCAAGAAAGAGAACTCTACCCCAAGACAGTAGAGGATCATGGTTTGATTTTGGAGTGTTGTTCTCCTAGAAGAGCTGCTTACCATAGCTAAGGGTCTCTTCTACCTTCACCAAGAAGAAAGTAGCCACTGAACAATTAAAGTTCAATAGTTACATCTAGGGTGAAGAAAATTGAGAGAGAGAGAGAGAGAGAGAGAGAGAGAGAGAGAGAGAGAGAGAGAGAGAGAGAGAGAAAACATTAAATGATACTAATAATAATAAAAATGACGTGTCATACTGTAGCAACACTGTACGAGAGTAAACAGAGGCTATTTGGGACAATAGAACTACTAATTATCTCGTTCAGCCTTTGTATCATGTAGTAAGGGATTACCACTTACGGAGCTAAGAGAATTAGCTTGTAATGTTTGCTTTCCAAATACGATACCCTTACACACTCTTTGTTTGTTTAAGAAAAACAGAGGAGTTATGAAAAATATGATGATGGAATATTTTAAAGAAATATACTTACCAAATTCAATTTCGAAATTCGAAACTGTAGAAGTCATGCTTATAGTCGGGGTAAGTTCTTTTTCTTGTCTTTATCTATATATAGTTATGTTTGGATAAGGGCTTAATTGTATAGACTCTTAGGTTAACTAATAACTAATTCGCTTTCATTAAAATTTAAGATGTTTTCTGAATACTTCGGATGACATTCAGAGGAATTATTTTAAAAAATACTTTTACCCAATTTGGTTTTGAAATACGAAACTGTATTATCAAGATCATAGTTCGGTCTAAAATGTATATTTTTTGTCTTTTTCATATATTGTTAAGTTAGGATAAGGACTAGAATCGATGGATTATCAAGACGCCTTTCTTTCCAGAAGCTGATTTAAGTTTTAGTGATTGTAGGACGAGCTGAAAAAACGTCTCTTGAGAAGACACAGACTGGACCTGAACTAGTGACAGCAGCGTGTGGTTATTTTTATGAAAAAGTAAGGCCAACGCCAAGGCTATAAAATGGATTTTGACATAGGGAAAATCTATTTTTTGGGGGGTGAGATAGCCATGTAGTCCCGATGGAAGTTCCTCTGGGCAGCTTCTACTTCGGATATTTCCTACGAGTGATATACCAGAGAATTTTACCTGTAAAGGTATCACAGGATTACTACCACCTGGAGCGACTATCACTAAAGATATCGTGTATGTAACAGGGACGTGTTTTTTATATTTTAAATACAGAGCTGAGCTCCAGGAGATTAGTACCATCACAGATCAGTAGGGGGTATACTTCAATGAAAAATCTTTCCGAATCGATTGATAAAACCTTCGCGGGACTAAGCTAACTTTCCCTTTTTTCTCCACTGAATTACTCTTGGTAACATCCTTCCTCCAAACTTTTAATATGCTCTCAAAGACATTTATTTTCCTTCAGGATTTGTTTCTTTGAAAGCAAGAGCTCCTAGCCTTTTTGTTCTTCTGAACCCCTTAGGCATCTTTATATCAATTCCCCTGTAACCCAAACATTAAAGAATCAAAAAGAAAAAAAAAAAATTTATACTGCAATATAATTTCATTATTCAATCTCAATGCAAATTACCTCATGTATTGCCCAGTACTGGTTATTCTCTTAGATTTAATGTACCCTAGAAGAGTAAATATGTTATGGTGGCCTGATTGGTAAAGTCTCTGACTGGTGATTGCCAGAAAGGGGTTGGAGTCCTGTTCATACTCATTAGTTCCTTTAATGTCAGAAACCTTACCATCCTTGTGAGCTAAGGATGGGGTGTTTGGGGGAGCCTATAGGTCTACCTGCAGAATCACCAGCAGCCATTGCCTGGCTCCCTGGTCCTAGCTTGGGTGGAGAGGGGGATTGGGCGCTGATCATAAACGTATATGGTCGTCTCTCGGGCATTGTCCTGCTTGATAGGGCAATGTCACTGTCCTTGCCTCTGCCATTCATGAGCGGCCTTTAAACCATTTAACTGGGAGTGCATGTATAGGTTAGGAACAGCTTCAAAGCAATGCCAGCATTTTTTTTGGATGCATCAAACAAGAAACTTAAAACGAAGAACAGTAACGACTTCCAGATACTGTAAACTATATGTATATCCTAAGCGCTAAATGATAAAAGTACAACACATACTCCTTGACCAACCCCACGTATAAATTCTCATTTTAAACCAGAACCTGAGCAACACTCGCGTCAATAATTCTAACACGGCATGCCCGTCTCTTCTTATGTTTATATTCTATAATACTACTTTTTATTCCCAAGACAGCGGCGACTCAAAACAGAAACCTGATCTTTTCTCTACACCTTAAAAATTCTTGTTCCTTATCTCTCTAAGTCACATTTAAATGCCTAGTGGCCTGACGGAGTTTACGCGGCTTACGTCCCTTGAGTGGGTTCGTCGCTTGCTATAATAGGCACTAAAATTCGCATATCACACCAAAGGATAAAAAACTGCTAGAAGGAATGTCCTTTAAATTATAGTCCAAAGTCATCTTAGGTTACAACGACTTAATCAGGCTAAAGGGCACACACTGCTTAAAATTTTGTACGATTAAAGAATGCTTATTAGTCTAGTAAAACAAATGCGGTATAAATCTTAACATAAGTACTGGCGGGAAAAAACACAAACTTGGAAAATACTAGATAGCAGATCTGGAATCTGATTCGAAGCGGCAAAAGCTATTAATCGGCGAAGAGACCATTCCCTGCAGAGGCGCACTGCAGGGTCGGTTTTTGCTGCCTATTATTCTCTACGAAAGAGTGATGTCATGGACGCTTCTGTGGGGAGAGAGAGAGAGAGAGAGAGAGAGAGAGAGAGAGAGAGAGAGAGAGAGAGAGAGAGAGAGAGAGAGAGAGAGAGAGTTACAAGGATTTTTGACGTTTCAAAGACTTTAGTTCATCCAAGGACAGCATATTAGTTCAAACGTTTAGTTTCTTTCATCTTGTTTAACTTATTCAGAGAGAGAGAGAGAGAGAGAGAGAGAGAGAGAGAGAGAGAGAGAGAGAGAGAGTACTGAAGATGACCTTTGAAGTGAAGTTGAGGCAACATGTGTGAGGGCAAAGATTATCTTGCATTTAGAGCAATAGTATACTAGCGATGATTGACAGATATGAAACTATAGCATCTTTGGAAAATATTAGAGAAAAATTAAATAAAATGTTATTACATATACATAGATGAAAATAAAATCAGTGAAATCAAATTATAAAGTCCAACTTGCATGACAAAACAATTAAGAGTTTAAATAAAATAAACTGCAAGATAGAGGAACCAAGTAGTAGTTGCCGATAAAAAAAAAAAAAGAGGAACCAAGTAGTAGTTGCCGATAAAAAAGAATAAACAATCAAGACAGCCCAAATACGAGGGACCAAACCATAGGAGATATGGAGACCTTAGTTATAGAGACCTTGAATACTATTATAAATCCTATTTAATGATGCTTTGTAACATCAAATATAAAACTACTGTGACCTTTATATATGTGGCTATTTTAGTCAGTAACGTACCCAATTGTCTGGTATGTATATTTTATTGATAAAATAGTAGTAGTAGTAGTAGTAGTAGTAGTAGTAGTAGTAGTAGTTCAGGTTCCACGTTCCAAATGAGGCACAAGTACCCGGATATTAATCATGATAATCCTTACTTAACCATATGGTACTGTACAAAGCAATACAATATAACAGAAACCGTAAAAATGCTTATAATATGAACAGTTACGCTCGTTACATCACATTAATGCTACTACTATTGCTGCTGCTACTACTACTACTAGTACTACTACTACTGCTGATGCCCTGGCACTTCTACTGCTAGACTAGTATTACAATTCAGGTACTAGTATTACTACTTTGGTACTACTATGCTAGTATTATTAGTCTGGTACTACTACTACTACCACTACTCTGGTAGCAATATCACTACTCCTGCTGTAGTATTATTACTACTACTACTACTACTCTGGTACTACTATTACTACTGCTAGTGCTCTTCCTGGTCGTGTGATTCTGGTAACGTTTAGGTTATACACTAAGATAACAATGAAGAGGCTGAAGAAGTATTGATTGTCTCAAGTACAAGGACAAGAAAAAAAAAGTCACTGATAAGAAAGTAATTGGTAATAACCATGAAAATATTGGAGGTAAGGGTAAAATTAAAGTTCAATAATAGTACAGATAGAAGCATGGACATTAGAAGAAAAAATATATTGAGATATAAAAGGATAAGTCTGTCTGACAACAGTCACCTTCAAGAGGATTCAATAAAAACAATAATAATAATAAATTAATAATAATAATTAATAATAATGATGAATGATAATAATAAATGAAAACAATAATAACAACAACAGCGAACTGTGAGAATCAGTGACAAGCAATTAAATACACATTGAATATCACCCATTATGTGAGGAAGAAGTTTCTGTCCTTCCAGATCTTTGAAATTCTTCAGCTTTTCTGTTTCAGGTGTTTTTAATTACCGTGTTGATGCTATTTCTCTGCAATATGAGAAGATATAACTGGTTTAATTATAAATTTCTTTTACGGCATGAGTATCTCTATATCAGAATTCTGGAGACTAAGTTTTTTGACGTAATGGTATTTCATAACCTTTTTATGTATATTTAGTCAGTAGAGAATGATAACATGTTATATCAATAAGAAAGCAAATGGTCAGTCGCACAAAGCTTACATCGTCTACGTTCAATAGCAGTTGTCTCTCAGACACTTCGTTATAATGGACCCCAGTTGAGAGTATTCTTATACAAAATCTATTTGATGGTTCCGGAGCAATATTTGTG
>NC_090745.1:124151533-124162231 GCF_036898095.1 Palaemon carinicauda | reverse complement strand
GCAAGATAAGCTGCGTCTAGGAAAATAAATTACACGCAAACTGTCTTCCTACGATGCTAAATTCTTCCCTAGACAACTACTTTTTTATCTAGAGTCAACTTTCAATTCATGACTCGACCACAAGGTTTATCAAATCATCTTGATCAGTTGGTTCACCAGATGGCTGCTGTAAAACCAGGGCTTCCTGCTACTTGGAAGATCGAATATCATCAGAAGCTGTGTTCAATTTTATCATCTATTAACACAGGAAAATAACTTCCGAGAACAGTTGCAACATTAACTAGCCTCCAACAACTTCCTAAATAGATCTGCTTCCTTTTTCAAGGTACTTAGTATTTCAAGGTGCTTCCTATTTCAAGGTGAATCCATGTTCTACAGTCTGCTTATTTGAGCAACGCCCCTGGATTAGTAACCTACATAAATCTATGTTCATATGTACTCCTTTTCAAGTAAAAGGAAATCAATATACTGATTAATATCCATATCCTTTTGAAGAATGGGAATATGACACATATCAGTTACTGGAAAATTGTATTTCTGCTAAAAAGGAAAAAAAAATAAGATCAATAAAAATGGTTTCTTATCAAATTAACGCCACTGAGAAACGCATTATCTTTAATCAAACATGCACAAAAGAAGGTCTTCTACCGCATTAAACAATAATAATAATTGTTATTGATGAGAGAGAGAGAGAGAGAGAGAGAGAGAGAGAGAGAGAGATGAAATACAACTGCTTCAGAGAGAGAGAGAGAGAGAGAGAGATGAAATACAACTGCTTCAGAGAGAGAGAGAGAGAGAGAGAGAGAGAGAGAGAGAGGTGAAATATAACTGCTTCAGAGAGAGAGAGAGAGAGAGAGATGAAATATAACTGTTTCAGAGAGAGAGACACACACATGAAATATAACTGCTTCAGAGAGAGAGAGAGAGAGAGAGAGAGAGAGAGAAGAGAGAGAGAGAGAGAGAGAGAGAGAGAGAGAGAGAGAGAGAGAGATATTAACAAAAAGGAATATTCCTCTCGAAGCAAATAACTAGTTGAGATCCCAAAAGATTCTAACGAGGAAATAAAAACTTCTGGTGAAATATAGTCCTGTAGGAGCCCTTCAACCTCGGGATTGTCCTATAAGACGACATGTCCAATTATTCACTGTCTTTTACTGGAGATTCTGGAATAAGGCACGGGTGCAAGAGTACCCGTACAGGTAAGTGATCGTTCCAACGTGAAACTCGAGATTGTTTTTGCCCAAAATACTTTGAAGAGTTGTGTTTAGCTTTATTTATTTTCTACTACAAAGTGAACTTTGTGTGTGTTTCTACATACATACATGCATATAGTTGTATGCATTTATATATGTACAGGTGTGTGTATTTGTGTGTGTGTGTGTTACAGTCATAGAATGAAAAGTGACTACTTTTCCTTCTGCGACTATAATACGTATTTCATGTACGTCACGAGTCAGCTGATGAAATATCTATATACACATCTATATCTATATCTATACACATACATATATATATGTATGTATGTATTTTTAGTATATTTATAATGTGTATGTATGTATATGTTTGTCTTTTAACATCAATAACAACACAACAGTCACTGACGAATCATGAAAGAAACCTGTAACTACTTAATATAGCAACAGAAACCTTATCAGTAACTTGTTTAATTCCCGGAACAAACTGTTCCATTATATCTCTTTTTTCATCCACTAAAACTTCCACTAACAGTTCTTGGTGATCAAGACCCTTCCTTTCTAATAGCTTTTAAGCATTCTTCAACCTTTTCCCAATCTTCCTTAAGGCTTACCTGATTAGTAACATCTCTGCCTGGAAAATGCCAGTCGGGGGTTCGAGTCCCGCTCAGACTCGTTAGTTCCTTTAATGTCTGCAACCTTACCATTCTTGTGAGCTAAGGATGGGGGGTTTGGGGGAGCCAGTAGGTCTGTTGAGTCATCAGCAGCCGCTGCCTGGCCCTCCCTGGTCCTAGCTTGGGTGGAGGGGAGGCTTGGGCGCTGATTATATAATATACTGTATGTTCAGTGTCTAGGGCATTGTCCTGCTTTCTAGGGCAATGTCACTGTCCCTTCCCTTTGCCATTCATGAGTTACTTTTAAACCTTTAAAACCTCACTACTTTGAATTTTACATAATTTTCACCAGCCAATTTTCATTTATCATTTACAAACTTCTAAACTTTCGCCAAATCGCGACGTTCCACAATTTAAAGATTTAAAGGCCACTCATTAATGGCAGAGGCAAGGAACAATGCAGGACAATGCTCTAGAGATTGACCATATATGCTTATGATTAGCGCCCAAGCCTCCTCTCCACCCAAGCTAGGGCCAAGGAGGGCCAAGCAGTGGCCGCTGATGACTCATGACTCGGCAGATAGATCTATAGGCTTCCCCAAACCCCTCATCCTTAGCTCACAAGGATGGTGAGGTTGCAGCGACTAAAGAAAAGAACGAGTTTGAGCGGGACACTAACCCCAGTCTGGCGTTTACCAGTCAGGGACGTTACCACATCAGCCAGCATTGGTTAAATGTATTTATATATACACAGTGAAACAAAATATTAAACAAAGTAAAGTACGTAAAGGTACAATATCATGGGATAAGAATACTAGTCAGAAATGAAGTATGAAATGGTTGATGATTTCAGAGGATGTACCAACAGATTTAGATAGGTGAAAATAAAATATGTAAGATAATGAAAGTTTAAATGCGATTACAAAAGAACACACACTATTGGATAGTGCCAAGGCTCAGGTAAGCCTATCTTGGAATGTATTTTTGCGCGTGTGTGTGTGTGTGTGTGTTGCATGGACATTACTAAATGAAAATGGAAAAAAGGATGAAATTGGGAGATGAATAAAAACTGATATAATGAAAATGTGGAGATACGGAGAAGATGAAAAGTCCAAAAGGCACTGGACAGATGGTTGGGAAATACCGTACAATGGAAAAGTTGGACCTTTTTATGTTAAGAAAGTGAAGTTATTGCAAGATATTTTGGGGGATTACTGTACTTCAAACCTCTACTACGAGTTTGTTTCTCAACCGACTTTTTTTCCATTTAAAAACCACTTGAAAGTGTGTGTGTGTGTGTGCGTGTGTGTGCATTTGAGATAAATGGTAGTGTGTATTAGGTTAAACGCATGACTGTTTAGCCTTTTTGTAGGTGCATGAAGTGGCTAATATTAGGGAAGTTTTCTGCTTTAGATGTAGTATAAACAAATCTTCTAAATAATTTTCATCATCATCTCCTCCTACGCCTATTGACGCAAATGGCCTCTGTTATATTTCGCCAGTCGTCTCATAGACTGACTTAATCCATAAAGGATTCATTGGCTGAATTCGTCAAAAGGATGGCCAGTTCCTTGAGATGGGCTGTGCCTATCAATCCGATGTAAACTTTTTAAATGTAGATAAACTCTTTAATCTTAACAGACATCAAACTTTTTGCAAAAGAAAGAAACCAAGCATTTTTCATACTTTGATTTATAAATAAATATTAAAAAACTAAAATGACAATATGGATTAGCATTATTTCAAACTAAAAAAGTCAGACTTTTTGCAAAAGTAAGAAACTAAGCATTTTCATCCTTTAAATTATGATAAGGATATTAAAAAATCGTAAATGAAAACATAGATTAACATTATTTCAAACTAGAAACATTAAATGTCTTCGAACAGCTTCCCAAGGAAGACAGCTTCACGAATAACTATTGTAGCCCGAAGAAGAAAAAACAGGAGAATACGATAATGAATATATAAAAAAATGGAAGCAAGACGCCACACAACTCCAAAAGGCGTGTGTTAATTCATTCACAAATATGGTATGGGAACCTGTTGTTACCCTTCACTTGAGACGCCCGTTCATTCAGCCTTCCATTCACTAATTCATTCATACAAGGAACCATATAGGGAAGCTCACGAGACGGCATGCCTCTCTCTCTCTCTCTCTCTCTCTCTCTCTCTCTCTCTCTCTCTCTCGGCGGTATTTATATATATATAATCACAACATAATTTTAGGATTAATAAATTGAAAACCCGATTTTAAATAACTAAAAGAACGTGGAAAACTATGATCAATGAAAACGCGCGAAAATCAATGGGAGCCTCAAGTATTTAGGTAACAGGCGTGAAACCTGCTAACTCATGGGTAGCCATTCATTAATACTTCCATATATGTAAGACGCTCGGTTACGCAGACTTATAAAACTTCAACTCTCTCTCTCTCTCTCTCTCTCTCTCTCTCTCTCTCTCTCTCTCTCTCGTGTGAGTCCAGTAAAATTATCTTTTATCAAGTACAACCTGCAGACCATCTGTTGATAATTTTACGAGTGTCTTTTGGAAGAACCGGGCACTGGAATCTGGGCTTATTTGGGTGCATTACACACACACACACACACACACACACACACACACACTTTTCTTAATTTGGAAAGTAAATCCAGTTTCTTCCGAACAATTTTCTTAAATTTTTTACAGCAATATAAAAACCAGTTAACCGAGAATAAACAGTAACTGTTATGACTCAAAAACTATATAGTGTGATTATGAAAAGCTATTGAAAGTTATCAGGATGATTTCACGTGCCGTTTTCATTCTTAAATATAGTTTACATTTCAACATTGAATTTTTTTAGTAAATTTGAGCTTCTTGTGTATGTGTGTGTGAACACGAATGGGATTCAGTATTAAATTTTCACCTTGGGAATATATATTTAATGAATTTTTTTTATGAGAATTGCTTCTAGCTGGGCAAGGATTCGAACCTATGCCTCAGAGTCGAAACAATTCCCAAGCAGTGGATTAAACCAATATAACCATCATGAGAGAAATATACAGTATCTATACAAGTACACATTATATGTGTATATATATATATATATATATATAGATTTCACCATCATCCATTACTAGTCCACTGCAGAACCAAGGTCTCAGACATGTTTTTCCACTTGCGTCTATTTATGGTCTTTATGTGCCAATCCACACCAGCAAACTTTCTTAGTTCGTCAATTCAACGTCTTCTCTTCCTTCCTCTGCTTCTTTTACAATCTCTATGGATCCATTCTTTAATTCTTAATGTCCATCTGGCACTCATTTTATGTTCTGCCATGTCCATTTCTTTTTTCTACATGTTATAAGAGTATCCTCTAGTTTGCTCTCTTATCCATGTTGCTTTTTTCAGTTTTTAGTGTATGTATAATATACACATATACATATACTACGTATTCATACGTATTCATATGCATGTGAAGGTTTCCTGTACGCAACCTAATTATTAACCTTTGGAGCTAAAGTATGTATCCATATGTATGTGAATGTTTCATGTACGCAACCTAATTATTAACCTTTGGAGCTAAAGTATGTATCCATATGTATGTGAATGTTTCATGTACGCAACCTAATTATTAACCTTTGGAGCTAAAGTACGTATGCATATGAATGTTTCATGTACGCAACCTAGTTATTAACCTTTGGAGCTAAAGTATGTATGCAGATGTATGTGAAGGTTTCAGGTACGCAACCTAATTATTAACCTTTGGAGCTAAAGTATGTATGCATATGAATGTTTCATGTACGCAACCTAATTATTAACCTTTGGAGCTAAGGTATGTATGCAGATGTAAGTGAAGGTTTCATGTACGCAACCTAATTATTGACCTTTGGAGCTAAAGTATGTATGCATATGTATGTGAATGTTTCATGTACGCAACCTAATTATTAACCTTTGGAGCTAAAGTATGTATCCATATGCATATGAATGTTTCATGTACATACATACATATACCAAAGGCACTTCCCCCAATTTTGGGGGGTAGCCGACAACAACAAGAAACAAAACAAAAAGGGGACCTCTACTCTCTACGTTCCTCCAGCCTAACCAGGGACTCAGCCGAGTTCAGCTGGTACTGCTAGGGTGCCACAGCCCAACCTCCCACATTTCCACCACAGATGAAGCTTCATACTGCTGAGTCCCCTACTGCTGCTACCTCCGCGGTCATCTAAGGCACCGGAGGAAGCAGCAGGGCCTACCGGAACTGCGTCACAATCGCTTGCCATTCATTCCTATTTCTAGCACGCTCTCTTGCCTCTCTCACATCTATCCTCCTATCACCCAGAGCTTTCTTCACACCATCCATCCACCCAAACCTTGGCCTTCCTCTTGTACTTCTCCCATCAACTCTTGCATTCATCACCTTCTTTAGCAGACAGCCATTTTCCATTCTCTCAACATGGCTAAACCACCTCAACACATTCATATCCACACTAGCCGCTAACTCATTTCTTACACCCGTTCTCACCCTCACCACTTCGTTCCTAACCCTATCTACTCGAGATACACCAGCCATACTCCTCAGACACTTCATCTCAAACACATTCAATTTCTGTCTCTCCATCACTTTCATTCCCCACAACTCCGATCCATACATCACAGTTGGTACAATCACTTTCTCATATAGAACTCTCTTTACCTTCATGCCCAATCCTCTATTTTTTACTACTCCCTTAACTGCCCCCAACACTTTGCAACCTTCATTCACTCTCTGACGTACATCTGCTTCCACTCCACCATTTGCTGCAACAACAGACCCCAAGTACTTAAACTGATCCACCTCCTCAAGTAACTCTCCATTCAACATGACATTCAACCTTGCACCACCTTCCCTTCTCGTACATCTCATAACCTTACTCTTACCACATTAACTCTCAACTTCCTTCTCTCACACACCCTTCCAAATTCTGTCACTAGTCGGTCAAGCTTCTCTTCTGTGTCTGCTACCAGTACAGTATCATCCGCAAACAACAACTGATTTACCTCCCATTCATGATCATTCTCGCCTAACAGTTTTAATCCTCGTCCAAGCACTCTAGCATTCACCTCTCTCACCACTCCATCAACATACAAGTTAAACAACCAGGGCGACATCACACATCCCTGTCTCAGCCCCACTCTCACCGGAAACCAATCGCTCACCTCCTTTCCTATT
Organism: Palaemon carinicauda; assembly: GCF_036898095.1. Classification (NCBI taxonomy): domain Eukaryota; kingdom Metazoa; phylum Arthropoda; class Malacostraca; order Decapoda; family Palaemonidae; genus Palaemon; species Palaemon carinicauda. The sequence goes on along the minus strand of NC_090745.1, from coordinate 124,155,230 downwards.
CTAACACATGCTTTACTACCTGTGTAGAAACTTTTCACTGCTTGCAACAACCTTCCACCAACTCCATATAACCTCATCACATTCCACATTGCTTCCCTATCAACTCTATCATATGCTTTCTCCAGATCCATAAACGCAACATACACCTCCTTACCTTTTGCTAAATATTTCTCGCATATCTGCCTAACTGTAAAAATCTGATTCATACAACCCCTACCTCTTCTAAAACCACCCTGTACTTCCAAGATTGCATTCTCTGTTTTATCCTTAATCCTATTAATCAGTATTCTACCATACACTTTTCCAACTACACTCAACAAACTAATACCTCTTGAATTACAACACTCATGCACATCTCCCTTACCCTTATATAGTGGTACAATACATGCACAGACCCAATCTACTGGTGCCATTGACAACACAAAACACACATTAAACAATCTCACCAACCATTCAAGTACAGTCACACCCCCTTCCTTCAACATCTCAGCTTTCACACCATCCATACCCGATGCTTTTCCTACTCTCGTTTCATCTAGTGCTCTCCTCACTTCCTCTATTGTAATCTCTCTCTCATTCTCATCTCCCATCACTGGCACCTCAACACCTGGAACCGCAATTATATCTGCCTCCCTATCATCCTCAACATTCAGCAAACTTTCAAAATATTCCGCCCACCTTTTCCTTGCCTCCTCTCCTTTTAACAACCTTCCATTTCCATCTTTCACTGTCTCTTCAATTCTTGCGCCGGCCTTCCTTACTCTCTTCACTTCTTTCCAAAACTTCTTCTTATTCTCTTCATATGACTGACCCAGTCCCTGACCCCACCTCAGGTCAGCTGCCCTCTTTGCCTCACGTACCTTGCGCTTTACTTCCACCTTTTGCTCTCTATATTTTTCATACTTCTCTATACTATTACTCTGCAGCCATTCTTCAAAAGCCCTCTTTTTCTCTTCCACTTTTACCTTCACTCCTTCATTCCACCATTCACTGCCCTTCCTCATGCTGCCTCCAACAACCTTCTTGCCACATACATCACTTGCAATCCCAACAAAATTTTCTTTTGCTAACTTCCACTCCTCCTCTAAATTACCAGTTTCTCTTACTCTCACCTCGTCATATGCCATTTTCAACCTTTCCTGATATTTACTTTTTACCCCCGGTTTTATTAGCTCTTCAACCCTCACTAGCTCCCTTTTACATCCACCTACTCTATTCCCCCACTCTTTTGCTACAACTAATTTTCCTTCCACCAAAAAATGATCAGACATACCGTTAGCCATACCCCTAAACACGTGCACGTCTTTCAATCTTCCAAACATTCTTTTAGTTATCAACACATAATCCATTAATGCCCTTTCTACTACTCTTCCATTTGCCACTCTTACCCATGTATACTTATTTTTATCTTTCTTTTTAAAAAAGCTAGCACTTATTACCATCTCTTGTTCAACACACATATCTACCAGTCTCTCACCACTCTCATTTTCACCTGGTACGCCATATTTCCCAATGACACCTTCTACCTCTCCAGCACCCACTCTAGCATTTAAGTCACCCATAACAACTACATAATTCCTTCTACCCAGTCCTTCTACACACCTAGTTAATTCATTCCAGAACTCATTCCGCTCTTCTTCACTTTTCTCACTACCTGGCCCATACGCACTGACAAACGCCCAACATTCCTTACCCAACCTAACCCTTACCCACATTAACCTAGATGATATCTCCTTCCATTCCACTACTTTACCTGTCATCCATTCACTCAACAATAAAGCCACACCCTCTCTCGCTCTTCCCCTTTCAATCCCAGACACTCTACCAGACATTTCACCAAACATCACTTCACCCTTTCGTTTCATCTTTGTCTCACACAAGGCCAATACATCCATCCTTCTACTTCTAAACATACATCCAATCTCACATCTTTTACTCTCTATTGTACTACATCCACGCACATTCAAACACCCCAAAACTAGAGTGCGGGGAGCAGTCACTCTCCCCCCAGCTCCATCTCTTTGTTGCTGTCTCACAGGATACTTTTACAGGAGAGGGGGTTCCCAGCCCCCTCGTCCCGTCCCTTTTAGTCGCCTCTTACGACACGCAGGGATAACGTTGGCGCTATTCTAATTGTTTTATGCCCCCGCGGCCACATGTTTCATGTACGCAACCTAATTATTAACCTTTGGAGCTAAAGTATGTATGCAGATGTATGTGAAGGTTTCAGGTACGCAACCTAATTATTAACCTTTGGAGCTAAAGTATGTATGCATATGAATGTTTCATGTACGCAACCTAATTATTAACCTTTGGAGCTAAGGTATGTATGCAGATGTAAGTGAAGGTTTTATGTACGCAACCTAATTATTAACCTTTGGAGCTAAAGTATGTATGCATATGTATGTGAATGTTTCATGTACGCAACCTAATTATTAACCTTTGGAGCTAAAGTATGTATGCATATGTATGTGAATGTTTCATGTACGCAACCTAATTATTAACCTTTGGAGCTAAAGTACGTATGCATATGTATGTGAATGTTTCATGTACGCAACCTAATTATTAACCTTTGGAGCTAAAGTACGTATGCATATGTATGTGAATGTTTCATGTACGCAACCTAATTATTAACCTTTGGAGCTAAAGTATGTATGCATATGAATATTTCATGTACGCAACCTAAATATTAACCTTTGGAACTAAGGTATGTATGCAGATGTAAGTGAAGGTTTCATGTACGCAACCTAATTATTGACCTTTGGAGCTAAAGTATGTATGCATATGTATGTGAATGTTTCATGTACGCAACCTAATTATTAACCTTTGGAGCTAAAGTATGTATGCATATATATGTGAATGTTTCATGTACGCAACCTAATTATTAACCTTTGGAGCTAAAGTATGTATGCATATGAATGTTTCATGTACGCAACCTAATTATTAACCTTTGGAGCTAAGGTATGTATGCAGATGTAAGTGAAGGTTTCATGTACGCAACCTAATTATTGACCTTTGGAGCTAAAGTATGTATGCATATGTATGTGAATGTTTCATGTACGCAACCTAATTATTAACCTTTGGAGCTAAAGTATGTATGCATATGAATGTTTCATGTACGCAACCTAATTATTAACCTTTGGAGCTAAAGTATGTATGCATATGAATATTTCATGTACGCAACCTAAATATTAACCTTTGGAACTAAGGTATGTATGCAGATGTAAGTGAAGGTTTCATGTACGCAACCTAATTATTAACCTTTGGAGCTAAAGTATGTATGCATATGAATATTTCATGTACGCAACCTAAATATTAACCTTTGGAACTAAGGTATGTATGCAGATGTAAGTGAAGGTTTCATGTACGCAACCTAATTATTGACCTTTGGAGCTAAAGTATGTATGCATATGTATGTGAATGTTTCATGTACGCAACCTAATTATTAACCTTTGGAGCTAAAGTATGTATGCATATGAATGTTTCATGTACGCAACCTAATTATTAACCTTTGGAGCTAAGGTATGTATGCAGATGTAAGTGAAGGTTTCATGTACGCAACCTAATTATTGACCTTTGGAGCTAAAGTATGTATGCATATGTATGTGAATGTTTCATGTACGCAACCTAATTATTAACCTTTGGAGCTAAAGTATGTATGCATATGTATGTGAATGTTTCATGTACGCAACCTAAT
>NC_090745.1:124139033-124146533 GCF_036898095.1 Palaemon carinicauda | reverse complement strand
ACTGCTATTGAGAGAGAGAGGAGAGGAGAGAGAGAGAGAGAGAGAATTGACACACCAAAGATAACTGGTTTTGAGAGAGAGAGAGAGAGAGAGAGAGAGAGAATTGACACACCAAAGATAACTGGTTTTGAGAGAGAGAGAGAGAATTGACACACCAAAGATAACTGGTTTTGAGAGAGAGAGGAGAGAGAGGAGAGAGAGAGAGAGAGAGAGAGAGATTTATACATTGATAACTGCTTGATATTCAAATAACTGGGCGAAGATCCTTTTTAGAATTTTGCAACAAAAGAAAAGATTTGATTATTCAACAATCTCAACTCTTTTCCTTTTCACCTCTGAACCCTCACAGCTGCAGTCTATGCTAATTTATTGCCTAAACACTTACGCAATAAACGTAACTATCTTGATAGTGATATCAATAACAATAAGGTGTTTTTGGTACTTTAAAGAGAAAATTAAACGACGCGTGAAAGATTTATGCCAAATGCTGATAGGTCGCTATGTCAGGCGGGAGACTTTGGGGTACGACTAAAAGAATATTAATTAGTTCGTCGTACAGAGATCACTTGAGGGAGACAAATATGATAATGATAATAATAACAATAACAATAACTAATAAATAATAATAATAACCTTTATTTCAGCAAAAGCCATATACAGGTACAATGGGGTTATTATTATTATTATTATTACTATTACTATCCAAGCTACAACCCAAGTTGGAAAAGCAAGATGCTACAAGCCCAGGGGCTCCAACAGGGAAAAATAGCCCAGTGAGGAAAGGAAATAAGGAAATAAATAAATGAAGAGAACAAATTAACAATAAATCATTCTAAAAAAAAAGTTACAGTGATCTTGCACGTATCAGTAAAAAAATAAAAAGATAAGTTATGCGATAATACAAGTGATTACAATAAATAAATCACTAGCAACTTGACCACAGAGTTTCAAGGTCAGGACCGTATGTAATGTTTATTGTAAAAGATAACACCAGACTTAGATGTGCAAAATACGGTACTAGATACAGCAGCAATAGCAAAAAAGTAAGTTTTTTTTTCAGGAATGGTACAAGGTTACATTAGAGATAACTTGCAACCTATAAACAAGTGTATGCAACCCGTCAAAAATGACTTAAATATTTAGATATGCATATATTCAACCCTTCCCATTCCCTCCCCCTTTCCTAACTACAACATGGCAGTTGTGGTTTCAGAGTGTACCTCTCGGGGTACCCCCTCTCACCTGTGCAGTGCCGACATGTGCAGAAGAACGAGTTTTCGGGAAAGTATTTTGAATACTCCATACCAAATAACCTTCATAAATAAATCTAATTTAATATTCAAACTTTCCACAAGGTTAAGGTCAGACATCCATTTTATGCATGCACTTCACAAGGTGATTAGGATGATTATTTTGTGGAGTCTTAGAAAGTATGTAAGTGATAAGGACGAATATTTTCTGAAGAGTTGAAATGGTAAATACTGTAATCACTTGTAATATTGCATATCTTATCTTTTTTTCCGCCTTTTAGTACCTTGGCCACCGAAGTTGGGAGGAGGTTATGTTTTCGCCCAAGTTTGTCCTTTCGTCTGTGTTTATGAACAACTTCCTGGCCACAATTTTACACAAAGTAGCGAAACTTCCAGGGATTAATCGTTATGACGAGAACTGGAAGCAATTCAATTTTGAAAGTCCAAGGTCATGATAAAAGTCAAGCAAAAGGTCGACCGAATTAATCCTAACCTTGACCACACATTTGTACATGGTTGTCACAGTCTTCAAATAATCCTACGGACTAAATTGATCCTGGAAAAGGCAAGCTGGTTTCGAGAAATAAACTGCTGTAGCGGAGGTCTGCACTCAGTGTGCTTTTCGTGCATGGTTGTCACAGACTTCAAATACGCCTACGGACTAAATTGATTCTGCGAAAGGGAAGCTGATTTTGAGAAAAAAGCTGCCGTGGTGGAGGTCTGCATCCGAGTGCTTTTCTAGTTGATTTACGTCTAAATGTTTTTCGAATTCATTTTGCAGTTATGAATCTGGATGATTAATTAATTGTTTACGGAGAGTTGTCTTATTAAATCATCGAGAATGAATTCGATGATGGTATTTCTATATTCAATACGGATGTCTATATCGTTTATTTATTCCCTTATTTCCTTTCATCACTGGGCTATTTTCACCTGTTGGAGCCCTTGGGCTTGTAGCATCTTGCTTTTTCGACTAGGGGCTGTAGCTTAGATAACATCGTTATCATCATCAATTAATAATAATAATAATAATAATAATAATAATAATAATAATAATAATAATAATAATAATAATGATAATAATAATAATAATAATAATAACAATATCCTAACACCACTCGGCAATCGGTCTTCTAACACACAACACTGAAGAACCAAGGAATAGCAAATATTTCTGGAACTTGATAAAATATTATTCATATAATTTCGAGTTGTATTACGGTTATAAATCTTCAATGGAAGAAGGAAAACCAAGCCCGATTTTCATCCTAATCGCCTAATTACTTACGAATTCACAAAATATTAATCTTTCAACTCTCAAGAAAATATTCATCCTTAATTCCCTATCGCCTACATAATTTTGAAGACTCTAGAAAATATTCATCCTAATCGCCTATTTACTTTTCAACCCTCTAGAAAATATTCATCCTTATCACCTACATAATTTTCAAGACTACAAAATATTCATCTTGATTACCTATTTACTTTTCATGACAGAATATTAATTATAATAACATATTTACTTTCAACCCTCCAGAAAATATTCATCCTTATTACCTACATAATTTTCAAGACTACAAAATATTCATCTTAATCACCAATTTACTTTTCACGGCTCCACAAAATATTCAACCTAATAACCTATTTACTTTTTAACCCCCAGAAAATATTCATCCTTATCACCTACTCTCTCTCTCTCTCTCTCTCTCTCTCTCTCTCTACTCTCTCTCTCTCTCTCTCTCTCTCTCTCTCTCTCTCTCTCTCTCTCTCTCTCTCAGCCTCTACAAAATATTCATCCTAATAAAATATTCATCCTAATAACCTATTAACTTTTCAACCACCCAAAAAAATATTAATCCTTGTCACCTACATACTTTCTAAGACTCCACAAAATATTCATTCTAATAACCTATTTACATTTCAACCCTCCAGAAAATATTCATCCTAATAACCTATTTACTCTTTAACCCCCCAGAAAACATTCATCCTTATCACCTCCATACTTTCTAAGACTTCATAAAATATTCATCCTAAAAACCTATCTATTTTTCCTGACTATCTGAAACATCAAAACTGAAATCCTTTACCAAAATGAACATTGAGAAAAGACATAGTTAAATTGAAGTGTTGGAGTGAAGGTAGTCACTACCGTATCTCCAAGGACATCTATACCCAGAGCAGATTACAGGTGCAAAAGGCAAACAAAACACTAGAGCTTATTTTTCATGCTGAAGATGACAGATACTGATAAGTGCGTCGGGAATTAATCGCAACGGAATGATTGGTATTCCCTAGAGAGGACTCCACAGACGGGGGACGACGACGGAGCGTCATCATCTCGCGTCCCGGGACATGCAACCTTGGCAGCATTTCAATGAGGGGGCCTCCTGATAGCCCTGGGAGACAGGTGTGGTGGCACGGAGGTAACCCCGGTGGGATAATGCGTGGTTAGTTCCGATTTAAAAAGGAGATATGCGAAAATCTTTAAAAGTTTATACATAACCTTTAGAGCCATTAACGGCGCCGAAATTACAGAAAACAAGGATGATTCCCGGGCGGTAGATTTTCCAAAGGATACGGTTTCCCACCCATCGGAACGATTTGGCGTTCGATAGGGGAAGTCCTTCGCTTGTACCGGAGTACCCCGGAAGATTTATGAGCGTTTGTTTGGGAGTAATTGTAGGGTCATGTCGGCAGGTTAGGGGTACTGAAACGAGAAGGAACGAGGAATATTGGGGTTCAAGAAAAGGGTAATTGTGGGTTTGGTATATGCAGCATGTAACAAGCGTATCTAATTGTAAATTTAAGAGAAACTTGTTCGAGTGATGAATGGGATTGAAAACCGAGAATTAATATTTTTGGGTGATAAAAGTGGCCAAGAAATGGGAATTTTTATTATCAAAGGAATAATTTGGGAGGGATACCTGTCGAATTGGAAAGTAATAGTGGTTGGGGGGGAGGGGGTTGAATGAAAACACGGAAGGGAGTTTGCGAATGGTAATATGGTCGGAAATGCAACTGTACCGATACCTCTGTACCGAGTATGTATCGATGCCTCTGTGCCGATGTCTTTTGTACCAACCGTGTGTCATACGATCGTACATAATTCATTTTGTATAATATTATGCTTGTATCTTCGCTCTTCCCTCGCACTAAAAAGAACCAGAATAAAAATGTCTGCGTTTCTCCTATGTAACATTGTCTGTTTCTCGAACATGTAATTTCCTGTTGCTTTGAGGTTTTGTATAGAAAGGAGAGTGTTCTATAATAAATTAACTCAGTTGCTTTCACACTGCCTTTGAGTTCACAATCTTCTCTTGGCCCGTCACACTTTGTACCGATGCCTCTGTGCAGTCTCTGCACCGATGCCTCTGTATTGAGTGTACCGATGCCTCTGGATCGATACCCCTGTATTGAGCGAAATCCAGTGGTGGGGAAGCAAATAATATCAAGAGATCTTTAATGGAAAGGTGTTCGAGTTATCTCATAAAAAACAATGAAACTAAACCGATGTTCGAATCCTATCCCTCCAAAGACGGTAATGGTAGAAAGGTTTCATCTTCTTCAAGACTGATAGCAAGTGAAAGAAACCAAAGCAGATTAAAATAAAAGCTAAAACTGACCCTTAGCGAATTCTCAAGTAGATTGGGATTAACCCTTTCACTATCAGTGGCGATTTACAATGAAACTTCTGATGTAGCAAATATTTTCAAGACCACTCAAACCCTAAAACTTCTAACTACTGGGAACTGGGAGAACACTATGCATGTGCCCACCTTTAGGGGGTTACTGATTGTCTTCTACTACTTCTTCTTGTCTGCATCTTTTTCCACTTTCATGTGGGGTCTATGTTTCTGGCCAGCGTTCTCTATCTACCTCTGTCCCACATCTCATCACCGGTTAATCCCTTTGATCGAAGGTCTTCCTTGATACAGTCCATCCACCTTCGCTTTGGTCTCCCTCTCCTTCTCGTTACCTGTACCTCTATTTCCATCACTCTCCTCCCAATATACTGTTCATCTCTTCTTATAACATGACCATACCACCTCAGCCTACTTTCTTGGATCTTATCTGATAGAACTAACTCCTGTGGTATCCCTAATTACTTCATTCCGTATCTTCTCTCTTCTTGTCACCCCACACATCCATCTCAACATTCTCATCTCTACCACATGCAGTTTCTTCTGTTCTGTCTTCTTTATTGCCCTCACCTCCATAGAAAACTGTTGATATTTATTGAAAAGCTCACATCAAGGCCTTTCTATCGAATGAAATCTTTCTATGGTTTGGGGGATTATAAAAGAGTTTCCTTTTTTTCAATTTTGACTAAAATACCAATATCAGTGAAAGGATTAAGATGTAAGCTATGTACTTTGATCACACGTAGAAAAAAAGAGGATTAAGAAAACAAAACTTTAACAACGAAACCTTAAAAGAAAATTAAAACCCCTATTTAGAAGAAAACCTCTATTTAGAAGGAAGGCTAGGATGCGGGGCATATCGATCCCTTTCTCAATAAGGAATTTTAAATTTTGAATTGTATGATAATTAGGGATTCAAATATCTAAGAACAAAGAGTTTTTACATAAACCGCAAAAGCTGTTTTTCTGTTCTGTATAGAATTCATTGATCATCAGTAATTTATTATGTCATATTAAAAAAAAACCGCAAATATCGAAAACCGATAAGGTACTCTGATTCTGTTATATCATTAAGTCTTAAATATTTTTTTTGTATAGAAATAAAAAAAAATTTATTTCCTGCGTGCACTAGAAACAGGTACGCTAAATTGCAAAGAAATGCCCTCACTTTTTTTTTCTTTTCTTTTTTTTTTCCAAAAAACTCTCTCCCCAATCAGCTGTTTTACCAGTGACAAAACAGAAACACTCGACACTGAGCGGTTGTATGTATGTAAAAGTCATAAAATCGCAAATTACTCTCAGTCAAGTTGTCTGATAACCGCCCAGTAATAATAGGGGCCCGCCGACTAGCCTGGTAGGGCCGGAAAGATGTCCAAATTTGATCATTAAGAGGAAGTAAGAGTCATAACAAGAAAAAAAAAAAAAAAAAAAAAAAAAAAAAAAAAAAAAAAAAAAGCTTCCAGTCGACTAAAATTACTGCTATATCTTTGTTTAAACGGCATCTATAACGTTTAAATCTTTTCCAGAAGACTGATTAATGCCAGATTTTTGCACAGACTATTTTACGATTAAAATGCAGAAACTCGTGCCAAATTAGACTAGATAAACAGAGGACAAAGATTACCATGTCGTACATATCGGTATCTCAATTTCTTTTGCATTTGCACTTTAAAAATATCACGATCTTTTATACACTTGTAATTTAGAATTACATCTTTTTGCTATACATTTGAGGCATTTAAATGCACACATATTTCAATACTTAGCATTAACCTTAGTGCCCCTAATGCTATGTACAAATTCATCTATGATGATTTGGTAATGCGTGAATTCATAAACCTTTGAATAATGTAATACTATATTAACTAGTGTACCCGAGCCGTCAAAAATGACAGCTAAATGTTTAGATAGATATGCGCACAGACGTACAAACAAATTAAACCCTCCCCACCGCCCCCTCCCTTTCCTAACTACAATCCTTATCACCAGGGCATGACTTCTCTCTCTCTCTCTCTCTCTCTCTCTCTCTCTCTCTCTCTCTCTCTGGTCAGAGAGATGAGGAGAGGCAAAGTAGTCATAAAATAATGTAATACTATAATATGTATTTGACAGACACTTTTTAAGGGGGACGTAAATTAAATGTTATCCTACTTCTAACAAGTAGTGCAATGGTCCCCACACCAGCCAAATACAGGCAGGAGTAAAATCAACCCACGAAGACCAATTCTCAGCAGAAGTTGAATAAACATTATAAAAATAGTAACTAAAGCGACAAAACGGCATTGAAAGAACCCAATTCACCCAAGTGTTCCCCATCTGCTTGTGTTATTTCGCATGCAAAAACTCCTGTGCCGGCCTTTTGGCAAAGGTAGTACGCCTCACGCCACAATCACAAATGGGTATGACTTGAGTCACATACACAACCTTCGTGTCAGCTATTGTCACGTACGCCAAAAGAAGCTTGCGTCAAGTGATTAAATTTTAACGTCTTGACAAGGCACCACGGGACTACTACAATAACATTTTATGTTGTATTATTATAATTACAAGCTCAAAAGCAACCCAAGTTGAAAACACAGGATGCTATAGCCCAGCGAGGAAAAACTTTT
>NC_090745.1:124126533-124134033 GCF_036898095.1 Palaemon carinicauda | reverse complement strand
TGTTGAATGAATTTACGATAATATTAGTCACCTCCCGTGTATATTAAATAACAAGTGCCTATCTATCTATACATATACATATATTTTATATATAATCTGTTCGGTTATGCTTAACGGCATGACGTATAACTACTGGTGTTTTTGTCCCTCGGGTAGAGGGAGAGTTGTCACATCCTGGTAAGAGGGATTGTAGTTAGTTAAGGGGTGGAAAAGTTGAATGTGTGTATGCATATCGAAATATCTAGCCGTAATTTTTGATGGGTCGCGTACACTACTGTATAATAGACGGAGGACTTAATGCACTTTCCATAATGCCATAGGCCTATGCTAGTGAACTAGCGCACTATCAAAAGCACCATTTTCAAACTAGTGATTTATCATTCTTGACCCCGTTCTCTTACGCCAAAGACAATTATCTTTGCTCTTATACACATCTTAGAAAATGGAAGTAACCGGCCAAAATTGTGCTATCATACCATTGTGTTCACCTGGGCAAACCACAAGATCCGAAACGACCTTGAAATAGCTGATTACAGGTTACTTATTATTAATATTATTATTATTAATTGCTAAGCTACAACCTTGGTGGGAAAAGCAGGATGCTATAAGCCCAGGGGCTCCAACAGGGAAAATAGCCCAGTAAGGAAAGGAAACAAGAAAAACCAAGATATTTTAAGAAAAGTAACATTAAAATAATGTTTTATACAACCACCCTACTCTAATCCAAACAAGAGGAGCTGACGTGTGTACAAAGTAAGTTTATGGAGGGCAATACATACACCTGTGAAATGGCATTAAATTCTTAAACCTCATTTATCAACATACTATCACAAAATAAGAGGGACTATAATTATAAACTATCAAGATTCCCAAGGAAAGTGGATAAACTTCTCACTGATAACTCTTATCTATCTGTACCATGGTCTTCCACTGTCTTGGGTTAGAGTTCTCTCGCTTGAGGGTTCACTCAAGCACATTATTCTATCCTATTTCTCTTCCTCTAGTTAGTTTTGTTAGTTTCTATAGTTTATATAGACGATATTTATTTCAACGTTGTTACTGTTCTTAAAATATTTATTTATCTTTGTTTCCTTTCCTTACTGTTCTTAAAATATTTATTTATCTTTGTTTCCTTTCCTCATTGGACTATTTTCCCTGTTGGAGAGCCTGGGCTTATGACATCCTGCTTTTCCAACTACGGTTGTAGCTTAGCAAGCATTAACAATAATAATAATAATAATAATAATAATAATAATGTATTTTTGAAACTACGATATTATTAATGTAATGATTATACATTCAGGGTTTTATATTCCACTACATTACCATTTACTTAAAATGCTACGATAGTATTGTACCATAAATCAGTAAAATAAAAAGTTGTTGCTGATTTAACTAACTAGGTTCAAGAGGCTGATGATACCAAATTAATTAACATGCCCCAGTATCGTATCTAATTAATTTTCTGTGAATTTATAGTGTACATTTACCTGGGTACTGCACATAACATACATTTTAGATACAGACAGTTTAAAAAAGATTTGTTCTTCGACTGTATTAACAGCCAGTCCACAAAAATAATCAAATTACTCAGATAATCGGGTTTTGGGAAGCGCTCTCTCCTGTCTGTGTGTGTGCGATATAAACTGCCATTGAAACCAACAAGAGGAATATTGACTCCACCCTCAGACCCCACTTCTTGATCTCTCTCTCTCTCTCTCTCTCTCTCTCTCTCTCTCTCTCAAGTTCAGAAGTTGTCTGAATCCTATCGTGAGTGGACAAGAAGATCACACAAGAAGCATTCCAATATATCGTTTTATGGGGGTCCAGTCCTCCTCCTCATCCTCCCTATGATAGAAGCGGTACAGGAGGGATTAAGGAAGACCTAACGTAGCTGATCCTCCTCCAGATTTCAACCTGACTTCTGAATAACTGTGCCATTATCAATTCTTAACACTTGAGGCTACTTTATGTTACCCCTCACTTAAGCGGTTGAGTAATTCATCGCCAATCATCACTCTTCAGTCTTTAAACTGTCTCGAGACAATGAAATCCTTTCAGAAGACACTGGGAGTTGTTCGTTCTTCAGATAATCGGCCCTTACACGGTCTAGGTGTACCTAGACCTTGCCTAGACCCAAGGTCTAGCCTAGACAGTGAGCTCTGAAAGGTCGTGGCGAGACAGACTCGTACCGAAGATGCAAGGGATGGAGTTGAAGTAGGGCTTAAGGGTGGAGCTTCTATTCAAACCGAGTCAACAGATAACCCTTAGATGTACAAGTGGAGGGGGGACCCATTCTCGATAAATCTTTCGCTAACTTCCGACCCGGCGGGGTCAAAAGGCTAAACGAGAACATGAAGCCAGAGAGGATTATGGGTGGTTTGACTCTTCGAGACGGGTTTGATGCTGGTGGTCGGGATTATTGAGATACGCAGACAAAACTTCTGGAGTCTGTTGTGCTCACGGTTAAGATACTTTAGACCGTGGCTGTGCTAGAATTTCACTGCGAAAACACGCTCATTTAAAAAGTATGTATTATGGTAGCCCATCTGAACACTGTCCTTTTATAAAGTAAAAACTATTTGTAATGGTAGCCAAGCTAGGTACCCACATCAATTTTAGCATCCGAAAATAGCACGCCAGTAGCCAATCAGAAAATAGTACATCAGTAGCCAATTAGAAAATAGTACGTCAGTAGCCAATCAGAAAATAGTATGTCAGTAGCCAATCAAAAAATAGTATGTCAGTAGACAAGAATACCTTGAAACAAAACTTAAAATAAAAATTAAGAAATTATTGTACTATGCTAACTTTAAATCCCTAAGAAAAATCTACCTTTATACAAATAAAACTGTTCAAACAAAACTAGAACATCTACTCTTACTAATACTTAACTTGCCAAACTATTCCCTAATATTGTTAGTTAACTACCCTCATTCTACTACTTTCACCCATCTGCCCTATCAGATAAATAAAAAAAAAATGAATTCTCTTTAAAATTTCACTTTACCTTTTCAAGGTAGGATCTGTTAATGCGAAGTATAGCTGATGGAATCATTGGAAAGGTTGCGTTTTTTTAACGAATGAAAATAAATAAACAAATGGGTGTTTTGTTGCGGATTTTGAAAGTTAAATTTCATAAACTTTTATTTTTTTTATTTTATGCAACATTAATTCCAAAAATTTAGCATAAAAATGGTGTATATTACTTGTTATACGGTATATTACAAAGATTTAAAATTAGTACTGGGTATTGATAAGGTATTGAAAATTTATAACTTAGCAGATTTACATGATTGAAACCATTAAAAAATTCCTGAAAAATTATCCTGATGTGCATCAAAATCATGTATTTATTATGAGATCATGATGAGGGGTCGATTAGTTCACCAACGTTCAGCTGGGCTCCACAAGGCACTGGAAGAGTTGGAAGACCCAGGCCTACATGGCTTAAGCCTATGAAGCTCAAGATAGAGACGACTGGCGAAATCTAACCGAGGCCCTTTGCATCAATTTTGTGTCAATAGGCGTAGGAGACGATTTATTATTACTATTATTATTATTATTATTATTATTATTATTATTATTATTATTACCAGCTATGCTACAACCCTAGTTGGATAAGCAGGATGCTATAAGCCCAAAAGCTCCAACAGGGAAAAACAGCCCAGCGAGGAAATTAAATTAACTATAAATAAATAAACTATACGAGAATTAAAGAACAATTAGAATACTTTAAGAACAGTAACAACTTTAAAACAGATCTTTCATATCTAAACTAATAAAAGGAGACTTATGTCAGTCCGTTCAGCATTTGCTGCAAGTTTGAAATTTTGAAGTTGCACCGATTCAACTACCCGATTAGGAAGATGGAATAAAACTTCTAGAATACTGTGTAGTATATACAAACATTCTGGCATTCAATTTACATCAATTTCATGAGATTTTATCCACGTTTCATTATAGTTTATATATAAAATATTTATTTAATATTATTGTTCTTAAACTTCTCGTAGTTTTTCCTTATTTCGTTTCCTCACTGGGCTATTTTCCCTGTTAGAGCCCTTGGCCTTATAGCATCCTGCTTTTCAACTAGAGTTGTAGCTTAATAAGTAATAATAATAATAATAATAATAATAATAATATGGTGAATGTTTTTAAAGGCTTTGAAATAGCATTGTTATCTCTAGTTTCTTGATTGTATAACTATATTCAATCAAGTGACAATGCAAATCTTTTCCAGAACGACATTTTCGGCCTTAAGCCAATTCAAATCAGCCTGTCCAAGTTGAATAAGCTGCGACACCCTGTAAATTACTATTTACAAACCTCCGAGAACAAATGCCAGTATCATCTTTGAAGAATTCAGTGAGCTCATTGAGATGATTATCAGAGAAAAATTAATCAGTTATTTGTGGACACTTCGATCTTTGGATGGATGACGCATCAAATCCCGATGCTTTAGCATTTAGCGAGTTATTGTAATCATATCAATTGGTGAATTATCTCTACTGCGCAACTACTTTAAATTAACGAACAAGATAAAATGACAGTGGAGGTCCTGTAGAGAGTGGGGCTCCCCTGCTGTATAGGACCGAAAAAAAAAAAACAGTCGTCAAAGTAAAGAAATCATTCTTGAATCATCTGCGTAGAAGCACAGTTGGATGCGGAACCAACAATTGCAGGAGGAAAGGATTTCACTGTGACACCATTAGGGGTTTATGGGTGGTAGAAGCCATGTTTTAAATGAACTTCGCACTTCGATTCCCCGTACTGACAATTTGCTCCTTTGCGAACTTTTATTGATCATTCACCATAAGAAGAAAATTATTGGTCATTCATCATAAAAAAAAATATTGATCATTTATCATAAAGAAAAAAATTATTGATCATTATACATAATAAAAAAAAAAACATTGATCATTCTTCGCTTCCCCGTGCTGACAATTTGCTCGTTTGCAACTTTTATTGATCATTCATCATAATTAAAAAACTTAAACGTTCATCATAATTAAAAACCTTGACCTTGACCTTTGACCTTAACGTGTATCAATTAGCGTGGATTTTCATACACTCAATTGTGAACCCAGTTTGAAGTCTCTTTGACAACGATTTCCAAACTTATGGCTGATTACGTGAATTGGACATTTTGCTTGACCGTACCCTTCTCCTTTGACCTTGTCCTTCCAAAATTTAATCATTTCCAGCTTTTTACATAGTAGTTAATCCCTGCCAGTTTCATTACTCTACGATTAAAATTGTGGCTAGGAAGCTGTTCACAAACAAACACAACCACATAAACAGGGGCGAAAACATAACCTTCCAATTTTGTTGGCGGAGGTAACAATAAATATAAAATTAATTTCTTTTTTTGGTGAACTTATTGACAATGAAATGGTGGTATACTTAGATCGATAAGGTTTATTTTAATTGAAAATTTAAGACTTTTTTCGAGTTTGCACTACAGCTTGTAGGGCCATTTATGAATGGAAAAAACATAACTTAAAGCTCTGGTCAATGAGAGAGAGAGAGAGAGAGAGAGAGAGAGAGAGAGAGAGAGAGAGAGAGAGAGCTGCGTTAAAACAAAGACACGAATTGTTGGAATTACCAAACCACCTAACTACAAACTCCCTTGCATAGCACAAATCTTCCACAAATAGCCGAAACTACCATGTTGTAAGTAGGAAAGGGAAAGGGGAACGGTGTGGGAAGGGTAAAATTTGTGTGTGTGTGTGTGTGTGTGTGTGTGTGTGTGTGTGTGTGTGTGTGTGTGTGTGTATCTAAATATATAGCAGTCATTTTTGACAGATTGGGTACACTATGGTCAGTTCTTTATAGCGAGGCAGATTTGCACAGACTTGCAAAGATGCTCTTTTAGCTCAGAAAAGTTTCCTAACAGCTGATTGATTGGAAGTATTTTTTTCCTACCAATCAACTATTAGGAGACTTTCCCGAGCTAAAAGGGCACTCCTGCGAGTCGGTGCAAAACTGCCTCACTGAAAAAATTACTATAGTATATGTTAAAAGAGGACTAAAAAGCACTTTCCGCAAAGCCAATTTTAGTGAACTAACACTTCCGTCAAAAAGTTTTTTTTCTTCTTTTTTTACCCCATTCTCGTATACCACTCCCTCCAACCCCACCTTATTAGAGGACCAATTCGAATAAACAAGCCTTAAAGAATTGGTTGTACTCTCAAAGTCGAGGAGCTAATAACCAAAGTAAAAGGCGACACTGGGCAAAAATGAGTTGTTCACTTGTTGCCCCAGAGATGAATCATCTCTAGCCGACTTGACATTGAATGATCGAAGCCTTAAGAGTGACCAAGTGTCGTGGACTATTTATAAAGAGGAAGAAGCGTAGTGGAAGAGATCTCTTTTTTTTTTTTTAAATGCCGATCATCTTTTTATATCTTATTTGTGCACTCTCATATTACCGATCTGTAGCACATGCATCATAAGCTATTCTGGGAAGTGGTTTTTTTCTTTCCTTCTCTGGCCTCCAGTTACCGTAGCAAGTACAGTTATACCCAAAACAGGTGCTGCAAGTAAGTGCGATTTCATTACTTTGATGTAATGGCCAATGTGGTAAAGTTCCTTGTCTGGTGTTTGACAGACTAGGGTTCTATTCCTGATCAAACTCGTTGGATTCTTTGGTCGCTGCAACCTCACCATCCTTGTGAGATAAAGATGCGGGGAATTGAGAGAGCCTGTAAGTCTATCTGCCGAGTCATCAGCAGCCATTGCCTGGCCCTCCTTGCTTTTAGCATAGATGGAAAGGGGGCTTGGGCGCTGAGCATATGCATATATGGTCATTCTCTAGGGCACTGTCCTGTTTGATATCGCAATTTCACTGTCCCTAGCCTCTGCCATTCAGGAGTGGAATCTAAACCTTTCAAGGTCGTAAAAACAACATTGCTAATGCGATTTTACTTGCCACAAGATACTGTCCAAAAGTATGAGCAAAATATGTCGTTATACTAAAGTTACCCACGTCTTCTACACGCATATCGAGACCTTGAACCACTGTAGTTCATGGTCTCTCGCTGTCTTGGATTATAGTTCTCTTTCTTGAGGGTACAGGCACACTATTCTACTTTATTTCCTTTCCTCGCTGGGCTATTTTCCCTGTTGGAGACTTGGGATTATAACATCCTTCTTTTCCATCGATGGTTGTCGCCTACCAAATAATAATAATAATAATAATAATAATAATAAAAGGTACGAGTGGCAGGCACACTATCCTATTTGTTTCCTTTCCTCACTGGGTTCTTTTCGCTGTTGGAGCCCTTGCGCTTATAACACCCTGCTTTACCAACTACGGTTGTAGCTTAGCAAGTAATAATAATAATAATAATAATAATAATAATAATAATAATAAAAGTTAAGAGTGACAGGCACACTATCCTATTTGTTTCCTTTCCTCACTGGGCTATTTTCCTGTTGGAGCCCTTGGGCTTATAAAACCCTTCTTTACCAATTACGGTTGTAGCTTCGCAAGTA
>NC_090745.1:124095991-124100991 GCF_036898095.1 Palaemon carinicauda | reverse complement strand
GTTCACTTTTTGAGACAATTCAGCGAAAGAAACTAGGTTTAAGGTGTGCAGGTGGCTCATGAATGGCAGAGACATGGACAGTGTCAATGCCCTAGAGACTGCCCATATATCCATATGATCAAACCCCAAGCCCTTCTCCAATCAAGCTATGACCAGGAAGGGCCAGGCAATGGCTGCTGAGGACTCAGCAGGTAGACCTGTAGGCTCCCCAAAGCCCCCCAACCTTACCTCACAAGGATGGCGAGTTTGCGATACTAAAACCAAAAATATATGGAGCTTGAGCGGGTCTATCTCCCGTCCAGCAGAACACCAAGCAGGGATGTTTCCAACAGGCCATCACATCCCTTTAAAACAAAGGGGAATGTATGCCCTGTCAACTATCTAGACAAGTATAAGACAGTCTAGCTTTATATATATATATATATATATATATATATATAAAGCTAGACTGTATACATGTACATTTATATACATACATATACTGTATACATATATATACATATACATACATACATACGGTATACATACATATATATACGTATATACATATATATATATACATATATATATACATATACATATATTTATATATATGTGTATATTATATATACATATATATATATATACATATATACATATACATATACATATGCATATATATGCATATATATACATATGCATATATATGCATATATATACATATACATATATATGCATATATATACATATACATATATATGCATATATATACATACATATATATGCATATATATACATATATATAAATATATATACATATATATACATATACATGTACATATATATACATATATATATATATATATATATATATATATATTTTATATGTACATACATATATATACATATATATATGCATATATATATACATATACATATATATGCATATATATATATGCATATACATATATATGCATATATATATATGCATATATATACATATACATATATATACATACATATATATGCATATATATATACATATACATATACATACATATATATATATATATATATATACATATACATATATGTACATATATACACATACATATATATTCACATACATATAAATACACATATATATATATATATAAACATATACATATATATTCACATACATATAAATACACACATATATATATACATATATATACATATACATATATATACAAATATACACATACATATATATTCACATGCATATAATACACACATATATGTACATATATACACATACATATACATATATACATATACATATATACACATTATATATATATATATATATATATATATATATATATACAAAGCATACATACTAATATTTACTGACAGCCATTTCCAATAAATGAAGGAAAATGAGAGTTAAACGTTTAGGTTTTACGACAAGATACTTTGGAGAAAGTGACTAGTACTGCCTCCAAGTTGCTAACAAAAAAATTACATTTACATTGTCGATTATGGAACATTAAAAAGTTTCCCACAAATTGCCTTATGATCATAATTACTGAAATACGATTTTGAGAACATTATTTATGGACATTTCAAGTTCCAAAGGTTTCGAAGCTCTGGGTTTCAATATATAACAATAACAGTGCATTCAACGAAAATATATATTTAGTTCGATCTAAACATGAAAATTCCTCAAATCGACGAATTCAACACAGTTAGCGATTAGTACCGATATACACTTTACAGAAATGTTTACTTCCCTCGAACCAAGAATATATATATTTCCTTGCTAAATTATACAATGTAATTAGCAGACATTGATTAGCAGAAAAATCGACCTAATGGATACAGGTATATGAAGAATTCACAACGAAGATATTTAGGGCCTACTACACTATTACGAGTGCATAAGGGTCGATTCACACTATTGGTCCAGTAGAGCTTCAAACACATATCTTATTAAATCTCTAAACAAAACAATTTATCTTGTCATTTAATCCAAAAATTCCTAAAAACGTCAAATACCACGGATTTTCTCAAGGCAAATCTAGCATACAGGGTGGCATTAAATCCTCAACATAAAAAGGCGGCCACTTCTAGAATAAAAAAAAAAAACTGTTCTACTGCACATTTGAAACGTACTTACCTTATGAACCTGATGAGTAACTCGACTCTCACAGAAAACTTTTGTTCTCCAGAACTCTCCATCTCGCCTGTAAAACCTACTTCAAGTGGAGAGCTTCATGCGTCGAACACACCTTTATAAAAGCACGGCGAATAATGTTCAATACAGACACAACCCGGAAAAAAGTCAAGTATTGGCGTTTGCCAGTGTCAGTGGCGAGAGAAAGGTAAGTGCTCAAACAACTGTTCAGAAGAACTAACTGCGCGTGGTTAATTTATTTTTTGGCAATATTAAAGAATATTTATATTAATTTAGCATGAAATGGTAGAAATATGCAGGTGAATACCTGCTGTCATAAGAATATGGAGATTTGCTTACATGAATTTCGGTACAGTTAACGACAAGCTATGGCGATATCTGGTCCATGAAACTTTTACCCGTAAAACTACCGTTTCCTATACATTAATTAAAGTGATATCGTTACGTAACTAATTATACTATGCTAATTTAGTCATCATAATTTTGTTACAAAGAGATATTACCTCTAGCTTGGCACAATGTGACCAAAATGCATGAAATCAACTTCAGACCACTGACCTTTGATAAACGCCAGAATAACGCCTGTATAAATTATTTCACAAACAATCAGAGGTAAAAATAGGTTGCAATAACAAAACAACAAGTTGATTTAGGATATATTTGGTTCATTTACATTTTCAAAAACATTAAAAAGTTTGAAATGGTGAACGTTTTCACTACCAAAGTCTGATTATTCCTTGCCGGATTGCTAAAACCCAAGACGGAAGACAACGATGAACGAGTCCCTCACTTTCCCCAGGCGATGCCTATACTTTTCACGCAGTGAGTGGCACATTTGCTAATATCATCTTTAAACAATATGTTATTAATTTCTATACACTTGAGACGACGCTAATGCTTGGGTTCACTGCTAAACATGGTTACCCTGGGGAATATGAAGACCATACTATGAACAAACCAACTGTATACCTTAACTAAGTTTTCGCCCCGCCTCCCTAGACCCATCCCATGGATCTAGAGTCTAGACCGTGGGTGAGGGGTAATTTTATCTTTGTAATACCAAGCACTAAAGCTTGCATTACTAATCAGGGCTATGGAGTGTCTAAAACAATAAGTTTTATTTTAATTAATACATAGGATGGGCATTTTGGCAAATATCAAAATACACGAGTTGTACATATGTCCTCCAGAACCTCCCGCGTATGGGATACTTGTACTAATATTCAGGTATTCACTAGATACTAATGCAAGTAAATGACCGACTACAGGCACAGGCAAGACTTTCACCGGTAATTCTTAAAGCTTTTATTTTTACTCTATCATTAGATAATAATATTCATAACTCTATTTAAGTTTAATTTAGACGATTGGCTACTAAACGCTGGACTTCTATACACAAACTCCGGTCATTTCTGAACTTCATTTCTAACCGATATTTCTTTTCAACCATTCCAAATCACGGCACATTGGGTGATTTTACGGGTTCCAAGCACCCGTATGTATAATCAAGATACATATAAATTTAAATAAACTTCCCCTTCTCACCAAAGTCTATTAGGCCTATTCAGCCCAAGTCCTTAATTCAGCCAAGACCAATGTTGACCAGCCTATACATAGGATTGCCTTGTTCGTTCGTTCGTTTTAGATTGCCATACCTTACGTAAGACACAGGATCTTGCATTGGCAGCCCGTAGAAGGATTGTCTTCAGTAGCCTAAACCTAACAGCTTTCTATTTTCCCCACCAAAGCTGAGATCTAGACACGTTTTGAAGCATGCATAAGCTTTCTCTACAAATTACCTACCGTTATATGCTGCCTTTGACATGCATTACCTTTCAGGACATTTATTCTAGCATGACTTTCATGAACATGGATATGGTTCCTCAAGAAGTTTGTCTATACTTTCGGCAGCATTTAAAAAAAGAATAACTAAAATAAGTGCCTCATGACACTTTTTATGAACGCATATATCCAACGTCATTTGACTCATTATGTTTACTTGTAGTCGATACAGAACAGAGATTATTCATATCACTCGTTACTGCAAATTATGATAAATGTGACAAAAAAAATGACAAACCTTAATACAAATAAAAAACATCCAAAGTTGTTCACACGTAGACAGCGAGTTTGTTAATTCTATGACGACGGAAAACTGATTGTGTAAACAGTTCTACAATTGTTGTTGTTGTTTACTTCAATAGACTATTTGGGAAGCTAGAGTTAACTTTCTTTCCCCACCGTCTACTATGTGGTTTAATTGAAGAGGAATTTCTTCAAATTTCACTAAGAAGTTATTCCTTCTGTACGTCTTATCTCACACGTGACGCTAAATCAGTTTGGACTGAAAATGATCTTACGGAGAAATCAGTGGCCATCAAATTTAGTTCTTCAAGTTTTAAGTCAAATAATTCATACCTTATTTATGGTAATGAGTAAAGAATGGAGAAAATCATAAGTTAGACTATTGGATATTTAAGCTTTTAGTAATGAATAATAAAAATTAAAAATAATGTATTTCAGTAACACTCGAGATGTCAACTTAAAAACCTAGTCTTTAGTAATACCATACTTAATAAAAGTACAAATCCAATATCAAATGCCGTAAGGCATTAATAAAACTTATATAAACGGTAAATAACTATTTTTTTTTATCTCTTTAAGATCACTTAAAGACACGAGTTTATGACAAATTAAAAAAAAAATATGAAAAAATCCTGAGATTTTTTCATTTCGACGAATCAAAGATTTCTCTCAACCGAGCAACTGTTTCTTTCTTCCAAGCATTAAATACTTTCATATAATCTAATGGACGTCTTAAAGTTCTTTTCGTTCCTATTTA
>NC_090745.1:124075991-124093491 GCF_036898095.1 Palaemon carinicauda | reverse complement strand
GAGAGAGAGAGAGAGAGAGAGAGAGAGAGAGAGAGAGAGAGAGAGAGAGAGAGAGAGAGTATGACTTACCTCTTTCTTTCTTTGGGCAGCGTTGATTGTGACACGACATCTTGTGTTTGGGTTTCGTCTCCCGGGGACAAGTTCTGGCCGGCTCCTGCGTCCGTGTATCAACGCATTTAACATGTCGAATTTGGTAGCCACCACCACATGACCTGATGACATAATGGAGTTCTATCATTGACTCAAATGACACAAACTTTAATCTTACATTTCCCGTTGGTTAAATACACTTGTCAACTCATAAAATAGCTGCTAAAATACCTGTTTCAACACAAACATTAATCTTACATTTCCCGTTGGTTAAATACAATTGTCAAATCATAAAATAGCTGCTAAAATACCTGTTTCATCAATGATTTCAATATGTTAGGAGCACTTCTAAAAGCACTGACCTTGTACAGAGACTCCAAGGACCTTCTACCCACTCAGCACAAGGCTTAAGGTTGCACGGCTCAACTTCCGGTGGTTGGGAGTGGCTGGGGCACAGCTTGTCAACTGGACAAGCAACTGATCTCTGCCTTTCGCCAAGATCACACTCTGCAGAGCATTCTTCCCATTCTCCAACCAGCCATTCCCCACACTCAAGCTAAGAGGAGACGATAACATCAGAGATTTTTGCATTACATGTCTTCTGATAACATCTGAGAATTTTGGATTACAAGTCTCCTAAGTCAATAGAAAAAAGCTTGCACTGTTTTGAAAGACTGCAACCACTAGGCAAAATAACAGTTGAGTTTTCATGGGAAGTAAAGGAAATATTGGTTACTCTTATGAATATATCAACAAAATACCTTATTTAATATCCAATGATATACAGTATACTCTAAAAGTAACCTGAATATGGGCTAACATCGTTCGAAAAATTGGAATCATGACACAACTGTTACCTTAATGAAACTGTTACACTCAAATATAGGTGCACCTTTAGATTACTTACGTCATTACAAGACTGAACAATATCCGGCATCTCTCCCTCACAAAACTTATGATTAACTGGAGATCCAGTGACTTCCTCAAGACAATAGACATTACGGCTCTGCACACCACCTCCACACTCTGCAGTGCACTGTTGTGGGAAATTGTGAATAGCTAGACTCCAAAGTTGTGAATAACTTCTTTGATATATATATATATATATATATATATATATATATATATATATATATATATATATATATATATATATATATATATATATATATATATATATATATTTACTACAGATAATGTATAAATATTAGTATGTTTGCCAAACTATCATTGTTATTTCCAGGAGAAATTACTGGAACACATGAACAAAACACTGAAATTGGACTGAGTGTCGTTAAAATCAATACGAGTAAACAATTTGTGAAACCAATATGAAATTTCTAGAAGTTGAAATGAAATTAATTTGTAGCTTAACTTGTTGATCATTGTTCATAAGTTATTGATACAACATACACTAAAAAATTTTATTTCAATTTCTAAAAAGAAATTAATACCTGTATCTTGTAATCGGCAATATCTATACAAAACTATCACAATGACATCAAACTACAAGATACAAATGAGCCACTTGAATAAATAATTGTCTACAAATATTACCTCAGACCACTCTCCAACGAGCCATGTATACAGCAGCTCTTGCTCTTTTGGTGTTGGTGTTGGTGGGATTCTCTTGGATGCTTGCTCCTCAGCTAAGTCATACAAAACATTCACTGCCTCTTCCCCAGTGTGAATATGAACTTTTTTCTTGTCTTTCTTCCTTTTGCCTTCAGCTTTAATTTCAATAACCTCTATTACTTCAAAGTCTTCCATATTGATTTTGTCTTCTATAATTCCCATAGGTCGTTCTTCTTCTGGACTTTCAGATAATGTCTGATTGACTTGAGGACTCTCTTCCACCAGTGTTTCCTGCTCTGTAGGAATGAATTCGAATTCCTCAAGGTCTGTTTCTTGTTCCTCAGGAATAGTCTCCAGCTCCTCCAAAATAGTTTCTTGTTCTTCAGGAATAGTATCTTGATCCTCCAGATTAGTTTCTTCGGTCTCAGGAAGCACTTCTTTCTCTTCAAGGCCCACTTCTTGATCTTCGGATTCAGATTCTTTCTCATCTGATGAGGATTCTTGTTCCTCAGCTAGTTTATCAATTTCTTTACCCATCCTTACTGTTGGAGATATCTCACTTGGTTCATCAGCAACCATCTTTTCAAGGTCCACTTTTTCAGGCACTGAGTCAATATCCACTTCATTTTCGGATTCAGAAATAATGCTATCTGTTGGTAATGTTTCATTTGTACTTGGGTTATCTGATTTTGGTTTATTGGTTGTTATGCCGTTCACTATACTTGCATTAAAATCTTTACCTACAGTTTCCGTTGCAAGTGGTGTAGCACTTGAAGGATCAGCTGCATCAAGCTCAATACCTTCACTTAGAGTAGTTTCCGGTTCAAGAGTTGTATTTGTTGTATCATTTTCAGAATCATTTTCAGATTGTGTTTCATCACCTAGAAGTGTTGTATTATCTAGTTTCAAAGTGGTTGGGATTACAGTTGGTCCTGTCATATCTTCATCATCCTGTTCATTGCTAGTAGGAACAGTCTCTGCTTGTTCTGTTGGCATAACAGCTGTTTCATTTGACGCAACAGTTACCTGGGTGATTAAAGGTATAGGAGTCGTTGAAGTAACGTTCTTCACTGGCTCTGCATCAGTAATAATGCTTTTCATTGTAGTGGAAATAGGTGGCAGCGTTTTCTTGCTGGATACAGGATCTAGGGTGGTATCTTCAGAATCAATAGAAGGAGCATATGTAAACTCTGACTGAACTGTTGGAGTTGTTGTTAATTCCAGTTCAGTTAATGCCAAAGTTGGATTTGTTGTGGGGATAGATGTTGTAGGTATTAAAATGGTAGACATAACAGTTGTAGGTACTCTAATAGTTGTGCTTTCCAGCTCAACTTCAGGGACGGTTTCCTCTTCCAGGCATTCTCCAGTACAGTTCTGGAAACTCGGGGGCTCATCCCTTTCTCTACAAGCTAGTCCACCAATGCAAGATACTCGTCGGAATTGAGCTCCTTCCCCACAAACTGCAGAACACTGAATAAGAAAAAAATAAAAAATTAATAGAAATATTCCAGAAGAGTAATAGAGGTAAAGCTTACAATCTTTCAAAATCAACAAAAGTAATCATTAACTAAACTTCTCTAACTAATGAACTTACCTTTGACCACTCTCCAACATCCCAGTTACCGCAAGTAATATTCCCACATTGACGCCTTTCAGCTGGTCTTGTTAAGGGATCACAATCCCCTGTCGAAGCAACACACTTGACGTCCCTTTCCTCATAATCACAAGGGTCAAGGGAACATACCTGCCAGTGTGTATGAACTTTGTTAAAGCAAATGGTCAAGAAGATTAAAATAAACAACTTAGTGCAGGGAACATTAAACCTAAAGGTAATGGTCGGACATAACTTTCCAATCACATTACTACAGAATGAGAAACTGAAATGTTAAATTTTTCCAAAACCTACCATCAAAAGATCCTGTTCTACTTTCTTAATATCTTTATTAAATGAGAAACTTTGAAATATAAAATTTTTCCAAAACATAAAGAGATCACGATTACCTTTCTAATATAGTTAATTGAAAGTAAATCTTTCACAAGTATAAAGATGACCACAAGTAAAATGCTAGAAGACAGTAAATCTTACCTGAGTCCATGGACCAACACTCCAGTCCTGGTACTCTGGGCAAGAGGGAAGAAGCCCACACATTTCTAATTCGTGAGGCTTGGTGCTATCATCGCAATCCGAATCTAACAATGCCATCTGTTCCGTAGGTCCGAACGATCTCACACAGATTACAGTGCGCCTTCTTGTTCCATCAGTACCACAGGTCACAGAGCATGGCTGCCATGGGCCAGACCACCACCATGCTGGGCACGCATGGGTATTACATATGCGAGATCGATCCTCCGGGCGAGTTTGATTAATGCAATATTTATCTTCAACTAAACCAGCTTCTTTTTCCATGCACTGAACCTTTGATAGCTGAAACCAACGCAGATTTAAAAGTTACTAAACTAATTAATCACCATTCAATTTATAAAATCATTGAGATTTTAGTATAAAAGTCTATGAGGTCAAATAGAATATTACAATCGCATATTCATCATGAGGATAAGATACCAAAACAATTATCTATTTATTTGCAAAATATTATATCATTTGTCTATGAGCTTTTAATGTAAATAAACTAATGTAAATAAACTTTTTAAAAGCCAATACGACCAATACAATGATCCTACAACACAATATACCAAACACCGCATTTAGTATACAAAAAGTATGACATTGAAAAATTGGTGGTATGGGATTTCAATAACACCCAACATACCTGTTTGCCTCCTCCACAGGTAACAGAGCAGACAGACCAGTCAGAATGCTCCCACTTGAATTCTGGAGTGTAGGTGACGTTCTCGTGAGGTAGGGTGTACTCCCATTCCAAACCTGGATTCTCCGTTTGGAACAGAAGCTATGGAACATAGAGTTTTGTATGAATGAAAGATACACAGATTAATCATACAGTTAATATAAGAATTTTGCAAGAACCTGGGTATGTTGCCAGGTAATCTACTACTACACAATACCACTGAGTAACAAAATCCCCTGGCTATGTAACAGATAATTTTGTATGAATGAAAGGTGCATGCATTGAACAGCTGTAATATAAATCCAATACAATGAGTTACAAGAGCATTGCCATATTGCCAGGCAATCTACAACAACACAGCGCTACTAGGTGACAAAACCCCCCAAAAAAAGAAAATAAGATAAACCTATACTTGCTCCTCGAAAATATTAAATGGCTAATAGACTTACGAAAACGCTCAGAGGTCTACGAAGTGGTCCTGGGAGATAGAGTTCTTCAGTCTCTCCTTCCCGGCTGTAGTACATCATGTCTCCTTCTGCGTGATACTCGCCAGACCACTGAATGATCCTGGTTTTAACGAGGGAATCAATGTTTACATGCTTACAATGGTTATAGAAGGATATGAAATCAACAATGCATGGAACGTCATAGAAGATGACACACTATCTGTTCTTAATTATTAACTCATTTTAGATTGAACTCGAAGCAAATTAAAAAGGCATATCTTTAATTTGTTTGTAGCTAATAGGGCCTTTTGGTACAGCTGGCCACGGGAATTCCTGGTACACCTCGCTCTGAGGAAGTGCACCCAGCTACAGACCTACTGCGTGGCGAGTTACTGTGTTAACCCAGCCCACCACCTTTGCCGTCTCTCCCTACACTATTTGTTTGGTTACTCGTCACAAAGTAAGGGTATGATAGGGTGCACTTCTTCGGAGCGAGATGAGGCAGGGAGCCCAGTGTCCAACTGTACATGTAATATATTCTATTCTTACTTATTTTCTATTAGAGCACAAACGAAATTAAAACAGTGTATTCTTAATTTCTTTCAACTAAAACTGCTTTTTGGTATATATGAAAATATCAAGTGGGGAAATCATAAGTACTCTATTTCTAAAATAATTCTTATCACGGTATAGATCAGCATCAAATACGTAATATATATGCAGTACGAATCCAATTTACGTAATTGATACGCAATACGCATCCAATTTACGTAATAGATACGCAATCCACATCCAATTTACGTAATAGATACGCAATGCGCATCCAATTTACGTAATAGATACGCAATGGGCATCCAATTTACGTAATAGATACGCAATGGGCATCCAATTTACGTAATAGATACGCAATGCGCATCCAATTTACGTAATAGATACGCAATGCGCATCCAATTTACGTAATAGATACGCAATGCGCATACAATTTACGTAATAGATACGCAATGCGCATACAATTTACGTAAGCAATACGACAAAAAACCGAAAATCTTCCTCACCAATTGCCATTTAGGTATGACTTCCCAGTCTTATTATCCCTGACGGACAAGTAATTAGCAGCGTCATCTATCTCCTGCACCTTGATGTTCGTCGCGTCCTGCGGGAAGGTGAAGACGGGCACGTAGCCCGACCCCTGCGTCACGTTGAAGACGCCTCTGTGCGTCATGCATTGCGTCCCGTCGCCGTGGCATACCCCGCAGCGGTCGGCTTGGGCGCTGCCCTCGATCGTCCAGTCGCAGGTGACGCGCTGCGAGTTCGGAGAAAAGGGTTCGGAATTAGGGCGTGTTTTATTAGTAATTTTTAAATATAAAACTTACCCGCTGGTTATATAAGAATGGCAGATATGCCACGTGTACACTAGCGCCCTCGCGGTACAACAGTCAACAGGTAGAACTATACCCACAAGCTTCAGATCTTTTTCTGCCGCCATAGCTGGCTGTCATATTGGAAATTCTCTCTCGCTTTATTACTCTGTTTGGACGTTATTTGATGATGTACAACGTTTTTTGAGTTTGGGCTATCGCTTAATCGTTTGTTTCATTTATTCTTGAAATCTTTTGGTTTGTGGTTATATTTATTAATTTAACCTTTGTTTTATGTTGTCAGTCTTTCTCTTAACTTTTCAATATGGCCGACCCCTCCCCTGTAATTTATTCAGTAATATCATTATAGACTTTTAGGAAAGACAAAGTGAGTTATAAGATTTGTGTGAAATATCTAAATCTTTTGATCTATGTATGTACGCACAGTATATATATATATATATATATATATATATATATATATATATATATATATATATATATATATATATATATATAAGCATACAAGGATGATGAGGTTTACAGACACTACTAAAACTATCAAGCTTGGTAGGGTCTCAAACTCCCGTCCAACAGGTTGTCATGTAGAGACGTTTCCCCTGACTTACTAATTTTTTCCTATATATTGAATAACGAATTGGAATTAAAACAAACCATGAATAATCTGATCCTATCAAGAACCACTTTAGAAAATTAAACATAGTTTTCCTGTTTACGTAACGTTGAACATGACCCAAGTTAACGACTTCTCATAACGACATATATGTTGTCTTGGATAAAATACAATAGATAAGATAACAAGGAACTCCAGTAGTTGCTCTCCTCCCATAAGGATATTTCGAACCACCCACCTTGCACATGCCATGTATACACATGTCCCTGGTACCGGGTTTGCAAGGAGTGCCATCCAAAACGGTGTCGGCCAACTTGACACTGTAGAACTCGTTGTCTGGCTTGCAGTCCAACTGACATGGGGCATCTGAGTGAAAAAAATAGCAATCTATTAAGTGCTTATATACTTCTCTGCGTGTATATATCAATACATAAGAATATACACGTCTAAAAAAATGTCTTATATAAATGTAATTACACTCAAGAGATAATTCTGACAAAATATAATCTGATACTTGATACATTTTTTATATCTGGCACCACAAAGAAATTGCCTTTTCTGAGATTAGTTCACCAAACTTTCAACTGGGCTTCACAAGGCACTAGAAGAGTTGGAAGACCCAGGCCTACATGTCTGAGGACTATGAAGCGTGAAGTAGGAGATGATGAATGGAGAAGCATTGATTTAAAAGCTCAAGATAGAGACGAATGGCGAACTCTAACTGACTCCCTTTGAGTCAATAGAGGTAGGAGATGATGATGATGATGATGAATCTTGAATCAATGCCCATAACATAAGCAAACAATTCAAATAATTTTTATATTCAACTCTACATTTAAAGGTTTCAACTTTCAACTGGGCTCCACAAGGCAACAGAAGACTTGGAAGACCCAGGCCTAAATGGCTGAAGACTATGAAGCGTGAAGTAGGGGATGATGAAAGGAGAAATATTGATTTAAAAGCTAAAGATACAGGCGAATGGCGAAATCTAACTGAGCCCCTTTGAGTCAATATGCGTAGGAGATGATGATAATGATGATGATGAATTTTGAATCAATGTCCATGAAGACGGAAACGACACATAACATAAGCAAACAATTCAAATCATTATTATAGTCAACTCTACATCTGAAAGGTGCTATATGATTTAGCATTCACTAGTGGTTTTGAATGGAAATTCTCATAACGTCAGGCAGGTGGTCTTCATAATGAACTTACGGTCAAACATAACTGGCAACCAGGTGTGAAGAGCTCCTTTATATAACTGCTTATCGTAGGCAGAACACTGAACAGTTCTGAAACTGACACCGTTGTCAGGACAATCCTGTTTTAAGACGAAGGGAAGAAGATAGCGGTAAATTCATGGAGCACTGATTTCTTCATATATCGCCAATCATAATTTTCTGATTTAAGTAAGTGGTCACTGTAAATTTCAATTATTTTAATATATATATATATATATATATATATATATATATATATATATATATATATATATATATATATATATATATATATATATATATACACATATATATATATGTATATATATATGTATATATATACATATATGTGTATATATATATATATATATATATATATATATATATATATATATATATATATATTACTAGCTAAGCTACAACCCTAGCTGGAAAAGTAGGATGCTATAAGCCCAAGGGCTCAAACAGGGGGAAAATAGCCCAGTAAGTAAAGGAAATAAATACTCTACAAGAAAAGTACAATGTACAATTGAAATAAAATATCTAAAGAACAGTAACATCAAAATATCTTTCATATATATCATTTACTTTGCCCATCAGATATCAAACGTTACATAAGCTGGGCCCAAAACATTACTTAAGCTGGGCCAAAAACATTACTTAAGCTGGACCTAAAACGTTACTGAAGCTGGGCCAAAAACATTACTGGAGCTGGGCCAAAAACGTTACTGAAGCTGTGCCAATTACCTGTGTGTTGCAAATACGGTACCGCTTGCGATCACCTGTGCAATACCTGCCCCCATTAGCCGGGGGAGGGTTGTCGCAGTGCCTGATGGCCGAAGAGGTTCCAGCCCCACAGGTCCTGGAACACGTGGACCAGTTGGACCAGGATCCCCAGTTACCATGGATGGCCGCTGGTCTTTCTCCCATCGGGACGCAGCGACCCATGACGCACCACTGGTTAATTAGAAAAGCATAATTATAACTGGGAAAAGGATGCCTTTAATAGTAGGCATTGGAGAGGGTGCATCAGGCAACCGACCCCTTAACTTAAACATATGGTGGGAAAGGAGAAGAAGAATTATTTCTGTGAAGAGGATGCCTTTCATAGATGGCATTGGAGAGGATGCACCAGGCAACCGACCCCTTAACATAAACATATGGTGGGAAAGGAGAAGAAGAATTAATTCTGAAATAACTTCACTGTTCTGAGGATAGTTTCAATTGGTTTTATAATCTATAGTTATATTACAATTCCTTCAAATGTCATTCTCATGGTTGTTATAATCACTAGTCAAGCTACAACCCTGGTTAGAAAAACAAAATGATTCAAAACTAAGGGATCTAACTTACACTACGTTATTATTATTATTATTATTATTATTATTATTATTATTATTATTATTATTATTATTATTATTATTATTATTATTATACTAGCTACGCTATAACCTTTGTTGGAAAAACAGAATACAAGCTCCAGGGATCCAACGTATGGTAGTTTATTATTATTATTATTATTATTATTATTATTATTATTATTATTATACTACCTAGGCTACAACCCTGGTTGGAGAAGCAGGATGATATAAACCCTATGCCTAAAAGAGGGAAAATAGCCCAGTAAGGAAAGGAAAAAAGAAACCATATATGAACAGTAATGAAAAAAATATTAAATACCTTAAGATCAGTAACAAACTTGAAATAGATCTGTCAAATATAAACTATTAATTCAATGAAATTACATAAATATAAAATTTCTTTTAAAACAAGAAGCTCTACCTTATGGACGCCACACTGGGTGCCCTCAGCAGCCGGTTCCATCCTCGTGATGCATCGATTATCCAAATGGCACCAGAGTGTCTGGCATACCCTCTCAATGCCCTCGATGCCAGAGCAGTGCGTCGCCTCCTGCCCGAAGCTGAGCCGGCACTGGTGGTCTGCGTCGTACATGGCGCCCGGGGGGAGCTCTGGAAAGGTAAACTCCACCTGCGGAGGCTCGTCTTCCAGGCAGGCGCCCCAGTCTCGGCTGTTTGGTAAGGTGGAGATAAGAAGATGGAGTTATTTTTTTTTTTTTTTTTTTTTTTTGGTAACTAAGGAAAACTAAGGCTAGATGTCTAACAACGAGGGGGAGGGGGTATGAAAACCCATTTTATATGCCAGGGTAAAATGGGTTCTATAAAACGCTGATTATTATTATTATTATTATTAGCTAGGTTACAGCAATTGTTAAAAAATACAGTGGAAGACCATGGTACAGAGGTTATGTCACTGCCCAAGACTAGAGAACAATGATTTGATTTTAGGGTGTCCTTCTCCTAGGAGAGCTGCTTATCATAGCTAAAGTCTCTTCTACCCTTACCAAGAGGAAGGTAGCATATGAACAATTATAGAGCAGTAGTTAACCCCTTAAGCGAAGAAAATTGTTTGGTAATCTCATTGTTGTCAGGTGTATGAGGACAGAGGAAAATGTGGAAAGAAGAGGCCACATTTTTCGGTGTACGTGCAGGAAAAGGAAAATGAGCCGTGACCAGAGAGAGAGGGATCCAATGTAGTACAGTCTGGCCAGTCAAAGAAGCAATAACTCTCTAGTGGTAGTATCTCAATGGGTAAATAATTTTGTTGTATTTAGTCTTAGATGGTGAAATCTACAAATATTTAATTTTTTTTTTTTGTACACAAAAAATAGATTTAAGTTTATTGTAGCATTTCGGATCAATATGGACTAAGGTGAATTTAAACTAAAAAAAATAGAATGGAATGAACAGAAATTAAAGAAAAAACATGAGGTTAACAATTAAATGTTTGGATATAATAGAGAAATAAAAATTTGATTTAGCGAATAGAGTGGATTCATAGTCAGTTGAGTAACAGTAGAAGTCATAATATACAATACACACATATCTATCTATCTATCTACCTATCTATATATATATATATATATATATATATATATATATATATATATATATATATATATATATATATATATATATATATTGTTTTGTGTATATATATATATATATATATATATATATATATATATATATATATATATATATATATATATATATATATATATATATATATATATATATATATATATACAAAACAACAACAACAACAACAAATGGAACCGTTTCTACTCCACTGCAGGAAAATGGCCTTAAACGTCCATAATCATGCCTAGGGTTTGGGCAGTTTTCATCACCACGCTGGCCACTGCGGACTGGTGATGGTAGGCGACTTTAGTCTGATTGCCGCCAACAGCAAACCAACCTAGTACGAGT
Organism: Palaemon carinicauda; assembly: GCF_036898095.1. Taxonomy (NCBI): domain Eukaryota; kingdom Metazoa; phylum Arthropoda; class Malacostraca; order Decapoda; family Palaemonidae; genus Palaemon; species Palaemon carinicauda. The sequence goes on along the minus strand of NC_090745.1, from coordinate 124,082,068 downwards.
GGCCCTGACTAGTAAAGCTTTGCTGATCAATGCGATACACAAAACCTTTCACCAAGGTAAGGCAGGGGCAGGGGTCAGTGACATTGCCCTATCAAGCAAGACAACGCCCTACAGACTGACCATATATACATATGATCAGCGCTCCAGTCTCCTCTATACCTAAGCTAGGAACAAGAAGGGCCAGGCAATGGCTGCTGATGACTCAGCAGATAGACCTATAGGCTCTCCTGAACCCCACATCCTTAGCTCACAAGGATGGTGAGGTTGCCGCGACCAAAGAAACTAACGAGCCTGAGAGGGACTCGAACCCTAGTCTGACAATGACCAGTCAGACACTGTTTTCTTTCTTTTTAACACGCGTTTGAAAAAAAATAACAACAGATCCAACCCGGATGTACCAATAAAAACATCAACGTGGGAACCTTAGGTCTAGGTTTATTTCGTATGCGTACAACCTTCCAGCGCTCTTGCGCATGCGCCAACAGGCGTTGTGATTCAACTGGCCATTTAATTGGACTTACAAACAAGAGATTATGACATTGGAGAGTGAAGCAAGAATTTACTGACTAGATTGACAAGTAGACAAATGTGAGTAATTAAAGAGAGTTCAGGTGTGTGTGTGTGTGTGTGTGTGTGGTGTGTGAAGGAATGTGTATATACTTCAGGATGTCGACGGAGATGCCATAGTTTATTTGATTGATTGAGATGGGCACGGATGATAAATCTCAATATTATTTTCTTGATTCTTTTCTATTCGTTATCATCTTTAAAATCAATTATGGCAATAATAATATCGTATTCAGGTTCTAGATTATTATTATTATTACTTGCTAAGATACAACCCTAGTTGGAAAAGCGGGATGCTATAAGCCCAAGGGCTCCAACAGGGAAAATAGCCCAAGGAGGAAAGGAAATTAGGAAAAACTACAAGAGAATTTTAAGAACGATAACATTAAAACAAATATTTCATATATGAAATATAAAAACTTGAAAGTAACAAGATGATAAAAACTTCAAAATAACGAGAGGAAGTGAAACAAGATATAATAGTGTGACCGAGTGTACCGTCAAGCAAGAGAACTCTAACCCAAGACAGTGGAAGACCATAGTACAGAGGCTATGGCACTACCCAAGACTAGAGAAAATTATTTACTTTTGGAGTGCCCATCTCCTAAAAGAGCTGCTTACCATAGTTAAAGAGTCTCTTCCACCCTTACCGAGAGGAAATTAGCCAGTGAACAATTACAGGGCAGTAGTTAACCTCTTGTGAGAAGAATTGTTTGGTAATTTCAGTATTGTCAAGTGTATAAGGAAAGAGGAGAATGTGTACAGAATGGGCCAGACTATTTGGTGTATGTGTAGGCAAAGGGAAAGTAAACCGTAACCAGAGAGATCCAATGTAGTTTGTGTGGCCAATCAAAGGACCCAAATACTCTCTAACAGTAGTATCTCAACGGGTGGCTGGTGCCTTGGCCAACCTGCTACTATCCTGGTAACTGAACAAACTTTTATTGTAGGTTGAGAGAAAGAGAGAGAGAGAGAGAGAGAGAGAGGAGAGAGAGAGAGAGAGAGAGAGAGAGAGAGAGAGAGAGAGAGAAAATAGCCATTACAACTCGTTTTCACACAAATGTAATTTGAACTTTTATTGTAGGTTTAGAGAGAGAGAGAGAGAGAGAGAGAGAGAGAGAGAGAGAGAGAGAGAGAGAGAGAGAGAGAGAGAGAAAATAGCCATTACAACTATTTTCACACAAATGTAATTTGAACTTTCATTGTAGGTTTAGAGAGAGAGAGAGAGAGAGAGAGAGAGAGAGAGAGAGAGAGAGAGAGAGAGAGAGAGAGAGAGAGAGAGAATAGCCATTACAACTCGTTTTCACACAAATGTAATTTGAACTTTTATTGTAGGTTTAGAGAGAGAGAGAGAGAGAGAGAGAGAGGAGAGAGAGAGAGAGAGAGAGAGAGAGAGAGAGAGAGAGAGAGAGAGAATAGCCATTACAACTCGTTTTCACACAAATGTAATTTGAATTTTTATTGTAGGTTTAGAGAGAGAGAGAGAGAGAGAGAGAGAGAGAGAGAGAGAGAGAGAGAGAGAGAGAGAGAGAGAGAGAATAGCCATTACAACTCGTTTTCACACAAATGTAATTTGAACTTTAATTGTAGGTTTAGAGAGAGAGAGAGAGAGAGAGAGAGAGAGAGAGAGAGAGAGAGAGAGAGAGAGAGAGAGAGAGAGAGAGAGAAAATAGCGTTACTCCTCGTTTTCACACAGATGTAATTTGAACTTTTATTATATATATATATATATATATATATATATATATATATATATATATATATATATATATATATATATATATATATAATATATATATATAGAGAGAGAGAGAGAGAGAGAGAGAGAGAGAGAGAGAGAGAGAGAGAGAGAGAGAGAGAGAGAGAGAATAGTCATTACTACTCGTTTTCACACAAATATAATTTGAACTTTTATTGTAGGTTGAGAGAGAGAGAGAGAGAGAGAGAGAGAGAGAGAGAGAGAGAGAGAGAGAGAGAGAGAGAGAGAATGCAGCAATAAAAACTTTTGAAAATAAGGCACAGAAGAGAATAAAAAAAAAAGGATAGGGACAGACCCAATTGCTCTTTACTCAGCCTGGTACTCCAAGGAACACTTAAAGAAGAATGGTCCTTTTCTACGACGCACTGAAGAGGGAGGAAGGGGCTTGGCTGATTTATTCATAAAAAACAATTTGATATACCGCCAAAGAGGGCAACTGTTAACTAAACTAGAGTAACTTTAAGTATTCTTTTCATCCTTGGAACTCAAATTGTATGAGAAGGGGGACTTCATGATGAACGACATTAGGTTCTCCTTTAGTAGTTTTGAAGGAAATGAGGGATTATTCCCACAACAGATGTTAATTTATATGAACTTGATTGCCTCTTGAACCAGGATGCTGGCAATAGGCGTAGAAATTCTATCTTTGTAAGCTTCACTGGTCTAAGGTTGTGGCCTGATTGGTAACATCTCTGCTTGGTGATCGCCAGACTTGGGTTAGAGTCCCGCTAACAAAGTAGTTCCTTGTCTGGAACCTTACCATCCTTGTGAGCTATGGATGGGGGGTTTGGGGGAGCCTATAGGTCTATCTGCTGTGTCGTCAGCAGCCATTACCTGGTCCTTCCTTTGTCCTAGCTTGGGTTGTTGTGGCCTGAATGGTAACGTCTCTGGATGGTGTTTCCCAGTCGGGGGTTCGAGTCCCGCTCAGACTCGTAGGTGCCATTAGTGTCTGCAACCTTACCATCCTTGTGAGCTAGGGTTGGGGGGTTTGGGGGAGCCTATAGGTCTATCTGCTGAGTCATCAGTAGCCACTGCCTGGCCCTCCCTGGTCCTAGCTTGGGTGAAGAGGAGGCTTGGGCGCTGATCATATAATATATGGTCAGTCTCTAGGGCATTGTCCTGATTGCTAGGGCAATGTCACTGTCCCTTGCCTCTGCCATTCATGAGCGGCCTTTAAACCTTTCAAACCTTGATCTCAGCCATTCTCTTTGAATACATGTCATCTAGGATAACTATGTATTCTGTTCTTGATGAAGAATTCATAAATTCTTCAGTGATTTGCGTGCGTTGGTACTATTGCAAATAATACTACCCAAAGTTTGTTGGAATTAATTAATCGGAAAAATGGTATTTGAGTATACTACAAAATGGCAAAAACAAAATTTTAACTATATAACAAATAAATAATACCTTGTTTCGTAGTTGTTTAAAATAATTAATAAAAGAATAACATTAAAATAAAAATGAAAATGAAATAATAATAATAATAATAATAATAATAATAATAATAATAATAATAATAATAATAAAAATAAAACAGCATAACAATTCTTCAAAGAGAAAGAATTTGAGTATACTACAAAAGGGCAAAAAATAAGTTTGACTACATAATAAATAAATCTAATTTATACCTTGTTTCGCAGTTGTTTAAGAAAATGAATAAAAAAAACTAATGAAAGAATATCATTACAAAAGATAAAAATAAAATAACATAAGAATAACAGTTCTTCAAAAAGAAAGATTTTTTACTCCCTGAAAATGAAAATTGATATCACTACAAGAAAAAAAGGTCTATATCAGCTCTTCGATTTCGTTGTATTTATATAAAAAAAAAATCGAAGAAGTCTAAATATGGAACTATAACACCTTGACTTAGGACTGATTAATTTGATTTAATAAATGAAAATTAGTAGAACTTCAAAAGTTCAAAGTTGGAGCAAATGTTTTTATGTTGACCAGGCTGACATGAGTCTTTTTATTGTTTATATATGACATATCTGTTTTTGACGTTGTTAATAGTTTACATAGGACATATCTGTTTTGAAGCTGTTACTGTTTTTAGAATGATATATTGTTAATTTATTCTCATCATTTATTTATTTCCTTATTTCCTTTCCTCACTGGGCTATTTTTCCCTGTTGGAGCCCCCTGGGCTTATAGAATCTTGCTTTTCCAACTAGGGTTGTAGCTTGGCTAGTAATAATAATCATAATAATAATAATAATAATAATAATAATAATAATAATAATAATAGACAAAACCAGACGGGAGTTAGATAATAAATCCAGTCGGCTTCGAGGACTTATTATATAAAAACAGATTATGGCAACTAGTGTTGCATTTACGTATATCTCCCCTATATAATAAAGAGCTAGTGTCTGGCTACACACACACACACACACACATACACACACAAACATATATATAGATATATATATATATATATATATATATATATATATATATATATATACATACATATATATATATATATATATATATATATATATATATATATATATATAATATATATATATATGTATATACATATTCTCCCCTATATAACAAATAGCTAGTGTCTGGCTATAGCCCCACACACACACACACACACACATATATATATATATATATATATATATATATATATATATATATATGTATACATATATATACATATATATATATATATATATATATATATATATATATATATATATATATATATATATATATATATATATATATATATATATATATATATATATATATATTCGGCTAGGCTCAGCTCTCCCCAATCCCTCGGGTACTGGTGAGAGAGAGAGAGAGAGAGAGAGAGAGAGAGAGAGAGAGAGAGAGAGAGAGAGAGTAGTCATATCTTGGTGAAAAGGATCGTGAATGTGTACTCATAACCAGAGTCAATACAGATATTGACTCTGCGCATAACCATCTAAATATTTATCCATACTTTTGTCAGGTCGCGTACACTAGTGAGTCACAACCGTTACAAACATTAATCCAAACACCACACCCACGTTGTTACCAATAAAGAAACAGGCCTTCGACGACACCCCCCCCCCTCCCCACGTGTATACCTTAGTATTTTATAGGGAAAACCGGCATAAATATTTACGAAATCAAGACCCCGAACCGAGATCTGGGTCCCATTACTATAAATACTGCTCCAGTTTACCTTAGATTACCTTGAAGACTTTTACCAATTTCCTTGAATTTTAAGCTATAGTCAATTTTTTTAATGAGGCGCATTTGCATTGACTCGCAGCGGTGGCCTTTTAGGTCGGAAAAGTTCCCTGATCGCTGACTGGTTAGAATCATCTTGTCCAACCAGTCAGCGATCAGGAAACTTTTCCGAGCCTTAAAACTTTTTTCCTATTTCCTTAAATTTCAACCTATAGTCAATTTCTTTTAATGAGGCACATTTTCATTGACTCGCAGCGGTGCCCTTTTAGCTCGGAAAAGTTTCCTGCTATCTGAATGGTTAGAATTATCTTGTCCAACCAATCAGCGATCAGGAAGCATTTCCGAGCTAAAAGGGCACCCCTGCGAGTCTGTGCAAATCTGCCTCACTAAACAAATTGACTATAGTAAAACCGAAATTACCTAAAAATTACCTGTAAACCGTGAAAATTACCTCAAACTAAGGTGATTACGTTAAAAGTTTAAACCGTGGTCCCTCTCTATCGGAATGTTACAGGAAACAGCTGGGGGATGGAGCACTATAAGGTTTAAACAG
>NC_090745.1:124058491-124070991 GCF_036898095.1 Palaemon carinicauda | reverse complement strand
AGGTGGCAATGGGTCGCAGTAATACAATGCACTTGACTCAAGTGGAGTAAGTACTTGAAGGACCAGTTCTCCTTGCACGGCCTGTCCATTTCTTTTTCTCTCAAGTTGAAAAGTATGCGAGGTGGTTTCGAGCCTGTATTTTCTCTTCTCTATAAAATCACACTTGAAGGTCTTTGGCTTTTCCTTCATTTGCTAAAATACTCTTTGGCTTTCCTTTCCTTTGCTATAATATTCTTTGGCTTTCCTTTCCTTTGCTATAATATTCTTTGGCTTTTCTTTCATTTGCTAAAAATTCTTTGGCTTTCCTTTCCTTTGCTAAAATATTCTTTAGCTTTCCTTTCCTTTGCTAAATATTCTTTGGCTTTCCCTTCATTCGCTAAAAATTCTTTGGCTTTCCTTTTCTTTGCTAAAATATTCTTTAGCTTTCCTTTCCTTTGCTAAATATTCTTTGGTTTTCCTTTCCTTAGGTAAAATATTCTTTGGCTTTCCTTTCTGTTGCTAAAATATTCTTTGGATTTCCTTTCATATGCTAAAATACTCTTTGGCTTTCCCTTCATTTGCTAAAATACTCTGGGGCTTTCCCTTCATTTCCTAAAATATTAATTGGCTTTCTTTCATTTGGTAAAAAACTATTTGGCTTTTACTTCATCTGCTAAAATACTCTTTGGCTTTCCCTTCATTTGCTAAATTGCTCTTTGGCTTTCCCTTCATTTGCTAAAATATTATTTGGCTTTCACTTCATTTGCTAAATTGCTCTTTGGCTTTCCCTTCATTTGCTAAAATATTATTTGGCTTTCACTTCATTTGCTAAAATACTCTTTGGCTTTCCCTTCATTTGCTAAAATACCCTTCGTTTTTTCATTCATGTGGTAAAATATTCTTAAGAGACGAATATGAGAATTTCCTAAACAAACAACTCTTTCTTGAGATCAAACATGCTTGAAAGTCTACTAAAATTTTTATTTTCTATATTTTCAAATAATTGCTCTAAAAACTCTTTGGTTACTTCTTATTTCCCAAGGTATTAAGAGATTATCTCGCCACGACTGGTAGTCTTTGTTAATATCTTCTTAGTTCATATTGCTTGCTAATTACAGCCTGATAAGACACTAAAACGAATTTAAAGATACTGGAATTTCAACTTATTGAAAAGTAGCTCGATGGTCTGTTGCGTTTTCTCCCCTTTTACTCAGCTTAACTTTATTTATGTTCACAGGGTGGAAGCAATTTCAAGAGATATACATTATACAGTATATGGGTCAGTCCGTCTAAGATAGCTTAGAGTGGCTAACGTTAAATTAACAAGTTACGTTTATGGTAGATCTGGCATTGCAAAGATAAGTAAGACCAGGTTGAGTTTGTTTAGGCAAAGTTTGGTAAATTAAGACTTGGTTGAGGGTAAAATTTGCTAAAGTAACATAATCTAGTTTTGGTAGATCAGGTTGTACTGTTTTAGGTAACCATTATTATTATTATTATTATTATTATTATTATTAATATCAGCCAAGCTACAACCCTAATTGGGAAAGCAAGATGATATAAGCCCAAATTCTCCAACAGGGAAAAATAGCCCAGTGAGGAAAGGAAATAAGGAACAATAAATCATTCTAAAAACAGTAACGTCAAAACAGATAGGTCACATATAAACTATAAAAAAGATTTATGTCAGCCTGTTCAACATAAAAACATTTGCTGCAACTTTGATCTTTTGAAGTTCTACCGATTCAACTACCCGATTAGGAAGATCATTCCACAACTTGGTCACAGCTGGAAAAAAAACTTCTAGAATACTGTGTAGTATTGAGCCTCATGATGGAGAAGGCCTGGCTATTAGAATTAACTGCCTGCCTAGTTACGTTTAAGGTAAATCACGTTTGGGTTGATTAATTTAAGAGTTAGGTTAGGTTGGATAAGGCTTAATTAATTAGCTGATGTTACGTTGTGAAGAGATTTTAATGCCATTAGTCAACCACCTCTTGCTAAGGTTGTTTTAATGTTACTGTTTTGAGAGTTTGTGTTGAATTTACAGTTCTCGTCAAAAATGCAAAGCTTCTCTTTCTGTCCATAATAGTTATTGTAATTCACTATATTTCATTCAATAAATTACCAGTTGGCAACTACATTCACGGGAAATTTACCTTCAACTGTATAATCCTTTAATTATTATTATTATTATTATTATTATTATTATTAGCCAAGCTACAACCCTAGTTGGAAAAGCAAGATGCTATAAGCTCAAGGGCTCCAGTAGGGAAAAATAGCCCAGTGAGGAAATTAAATAAGGAAATAAATAAATGATGGGAACAAATTACCAATAAATCATTCTAAAAACAGTAACAACGTCAAAATAGATATATCATATATAAACTATTAACAACGTCAAAAACAGATTTGTCATATATAAACAATAAAAAGACTCATGTCAGCCTGGTCAACATAAAAACATTTGCTCCAACTTTGAACTTTTGAAGTTCTGCTGATTCAACTACCCGATTAGGAAGATCATTCCACAACTTACCATTTTGAACGAGAGAGAGAGAGAGAGAGAGAGAGAGAGAGAGAGAGAGAGAGAGAGAGAGAGAGAGAGAGAGAGAGAGAGAATATTTTGTTGAAACTTTGCACATTACCGACACAACAAAAATTACTACTTATAATAAAAATATGAATTTCATACAGTTAAGAAGTTCGTTTCGGGAGCCATATGAAATAAGATGGAGAATACCAAAAAAAAAAAAAAAAAAAAAAAAAAAAAAAAACTTGGTAATAAGAATAGTGAAAAGGTCTCGCTAAGCTCTTGAAAACTTTATTACTGACATCAGTCAAACAACGTCCTAACTGAAGGAAGCAGACGTCAACCTGGGTTAACCGACACGAAAAAAAACTAATCATTTAAATATGAAAATTTCCAAAGCTGATGGATATACAAACTGAAGTTTAAAGGATGAAATTCTGAATTTTCGAAATTTTATACAGGAAAAAAAAAACGTGTAAGATTGATGATTTTGAGGCTGGAAAATATCCGATAAATAATTTTATGGATATAGAATTTTGAAGTGTAAACCTTTCACATCCGGGATTCCTAACTGAACGCTTCAACCATCAATAATTCTTGAGAGAGAGAGAGAGAGAGAGAGAGAGAGAGAGAGAGAGAGAGAGAGAGAGAGAGAGAGAGAGAGAGAGAGAGAGAGAAAATTCCAGATGAAAATGACAGAATCCCAGAGGAAATATCTACATTAACAACAAAAAATGTAGCTGTTTCTAGTTAAATGCAGGACAAAGACCTCAGACATTATTCTTGCCTGAGGGTTGGCCATTTCATCCAGACGCTGATAATTGCGGATTGGTGATGGTGGGAGATTTTTGTCTGATTGCTCACAGCAATCCAACCTAGTATGGGTGGCTCTGACTAGTACAGCTTTGCTGATCATTGCGATACGCAAACCCATTCATCAAAATAAGGTATCCCCACTCTATAAACATCATCATCTACTAAGCCTATTGAGGCAAAGGGCCTCGGTTAGATTTCGCCAGTCATTTCTGTCTCTATCTTGAGCTTTTAAATCCATACTTCTCCATTCATTATCTCCCACTTCACGCTTCAAAGTCCTCAGTCATGTAGACCTAGGTCTTCCAGGAAGTGATAAATTTAACCTCAAAAATAGAAAAAAGAGATCAGAATCTTTATACACAGTAAGGATAATATGATAATCTTTATTCCCGCTTCATAGTCTCAGTCATGTAGGCCTGGGTCTTCCAGGAAGTGATAAATATAAACTCAAAAATAGAAAAAAAAGGGAGGAACCTCTATACATAGAAAGAATGATACTGATAATCTTTATTCCCGCTTCATAGTCCTCAGCCATGCAGGCCTGTGTCTTCCAGGAAGTGATAAATAAAGAACTTAAAAAAAAAGGGGGGGGGGGAACCTTTATACACTGTAAGGATGATATTGATAATCTTCATAACAATAAATCTTTAAATGCCTTTTACGGTTTCGAAAAAAAAAAAAAAAAAAACTTTAATAGCGACTCACACTCCCATTCCCGAGTATGGCGCACAAAAGACACGAATCATCGTCCTCTTTTACAAAGGTTTATCTCACTTCGAATGACTTTCTGACCTGGGGTGATGTCATCGCCGGAAGAAACACGTCGGAGGACAAAGATTCTTCACCCACGACATTCAGAGAATACAAAAGCAGCTGTTGAAGGATCACAGCAAAATATATATATATATATATATATATATATATATATATATATATATATATATATATATATATATATATTTATATATATGTATATATCTATATACTGTATATATATTTATATATATAATATATATATTTATATATATATATATATATATATATATATATATATATATATATATATCAGCATTACAACTTTTATCAATCAGACGATGTCCTGGTTAAACACTTCCGAGACACACACACACACACACACACACACATATATATACATATATATATATATATATATATATATATATATATATATATATGTATATATATATATATATATATATACATACACATACACATATATATACATATACTGTATACATTATATATGTATATATCTATTCATCAACCTATACATAATCCATTGTTGGAACAAGATTATCAAAACACAACGAAGATAAATTTTAAAGAGCCAAAATACAAAATACTAAGACAGTCGTGATTTTATTTCTGAGGGCTGGCACTGTGGGACCTTATGTCCTCGTCGTGAGCTCATAAATTCATCATTGCCTGCAAATGTTTATGTGGCCTCCATTTCGATTCACTCCGAGGCCCATCCGCATACGATGGCTAACCCTTTTCGCCTTACATTTTGCTATATATATATATATATATATTTTTTTTTTTAAATTGCTCTAACAGCCTTAATTTTTGTCATAGAGAGGTCAGGTTGGGCTCATTCTTTTGGAAAATGCCTGAAGTTTCTCATAATGTTATAAAAAATATGCAAAAACATGTAAATAACAGTGTTTTGCAAGGACGTATCGGTACGTCCATTGGGGGTGAAAGGGTTAAAGGCCGTTCATGAATGGCAGAGTTAAGGGATAGTGACATTGCCCCATCAAGCAGGACGACGACCTAGAGACTGATCATATATACATATGATCAGCGCTCACGACCCCCCTATAACCAAATAGGACCAGGCAATGGCTGCTGATGACTCAGCAGATAGATCTATAGGCTCCCCCCAAACCCGCCATCTTTAGCTCACCAGGATGGTGAGGTTGCAGCGACCCAAGAGACTAACGATTTTGAGCAGGACTTGAACCCCATTCTGGCGTTCACCAGTCAGGGACGTTACCACAACGGCCATCGCAGCCTTTGACTGATAGCTTTCCTTTGCGTGGGAAGGTGATGAACATCGAAGCTTGGTTGTCAAATAAGGACAACTTGGCACTTTATTATTATCATCATTATTAATATTATTACCTCCGCCAACGAAGTTGGAAGGAGGTTATGTTTTCATCCTTGTTTGTGTATGAGTTTGTTTGTGAACAGCTTCCTGGCCAAAACTTTAATAGTAGAGTAATGAAACTTGCAGGGATTAACGGTTATGTAAAAAGCTGGATATGATCAAATTTTGGAACGTTTCATGGTCAAAGATCAAGGTAACAGTCAAGAAAAATGTCCAATTCACGTAATCAGCCATAAGTTTGGACATCGTTGTCAAAGAGACTTCAAACTTGATTCATATTTGAGTGTATGAAAATCCACAACAATTGATACATGGTAAGGTCGAAGGTCAAGGTCATGTTCAAGGTCAAGGCCAAGCAAAAGGTCAAATTCTGGTCATCAGCCATACGGCCACAATTAGTAATCGTAAAGTAATGAAATTTGCGGAGATTTTAAACTGTTAAGTACAAATCTGGAATTATTAAATTTTGGAAGGTCAAAGGTCAAGGTCACAGACAAGCAAAACGTCCAAAATCAGTCCAAAAGGTGAAGAAATAATCTGCCATGATGGAGGTCTGCACTCTTAGAGTGCTTTTTCTAGTTGTTATTATTATTATTATTATTATTATTATTATCATCCAAGTAATGATAAGCAACATTTTTTCTAATGTCTCCATCTGCTTCTGTTTACCTTAGCAAACTAAACCAAGACTTAAAACACGTTATCCCTAAGCACACATTGGCTTTCTTCAAGATTCTCTCTCTCTCTCTCTCTCTCTCTCTCTCTCTCTCTCTCTCTCTCTCTCTCTCTCTCATCAAAACAATGAAGTGAGAAACATGATCATCAGCAACAAACAATTGTTGAAAATGGAATCATAGACTAATGCAGGCCATAGTTTCCTAAGTTGACTTGTATGGGAATTATTTGTCTATTTCCCATAACATAAATCATTTATGTGTATCTTTACACCACGGCAAAGCAAATAGCTATTTGTGTGTGCATGTATGTATATATGTATAAATATATACATGTATACAATATGTATATAAATATACATATATATGTATATATAGAATCATACACACACACACACATATATATATATATATATATACTGTATATATATATATATATATATATATATATATATATATATATATATATATATATATATATATATATATATATATATATATATATATATATGCATTCATACATAATTTCTAGAGGACTATACCAGCACCCAAGGGTAAAAGACCCATCATCCTAAAAGACAATGAACAATAAAAAAGAAAGAAAGAAAGAAAGAAAGTATGCAAGTTCAGGATATGGTGCCAGAGCAGCTGATTGGGCAGACCAGCCGGCGCCTATGAGTGAGAGGCCCAAAAGGCATCAGACAGCTTGACGGCAATAACCTCCTCGTCAGGAGTCTAATTTCCCTTAATGGATTTTAACTCACGAAGTTACCTGCTCTCTCTGTAGCAAAAAATTTTAAAATTTTGTCGAATTTAATTGACTTTCATAATTTTTTTTTTCATGAAATAGATAAAAAAATTACCTCTCTAGAATATAATAAAAATCTAATTTTCCTTACTGGATTTCAACTCACGAAGTTACCCGCTCTCTTTGTATAGCAAAAATGTAAAATTTTGTTGAATTTAAATGACTTTCATGGATTCTTTTTTTTTCATGAAATAGATACAAAATTTCACTTCTCAAGCATATAATAAAAATCTAATTTTCCTTGATGCATTTCAACTCATGAGATTACCTGCTCTCTTTGTATAGCAAAAATCTGTTAAATTTTGTTGAATTTAAATGACTTTCATTATTTTATTTTTTTCATGAAATGGATAAAAAAATTTACCTCTCAAGCATATAATAAAAATCTAATTTTCCTTAATAGATTTCAACTCACGAGATTACCTGCTCTCTTTGTATAGCAAAAATCTGTTAAATTTTGTCTAACTTAATTGACCTTCAAGAAAAAAATATTGTTGAGATATATGCAAAAATTTATCTGGATGAAATCTAATTTTCCTTATTGAATTTCAACTCACGAGATTACCTACTCTCTCTGTATAGAAAAATTCGGTTAAATTAATTATTCAAATTAATTGACTTTCATGAAAATCTTTTTCATGAAATAGAAAACAAAATTTATCTCGATAAAATCTAATTTCCTTTAATGGATTTTAGCTGACGAAATTGCCTGCTCTCTCTGTATAGAGAAAATCGGTTAAATTTTGTCTAATTTCATTAACTTTCATTAAAATAATTGATGAAAAAATATGATATACAAAAATTTATCTCAATAAAATCTAATTTCCCTTAATGGATTCTAACACACGAGATTACCTGCTCTCTCTGTATAAAAAAAAATTCGGTTAAATTTTGTCAAAATTAATTGACTTTCATGAAAATCTTTTTCATGAAATAGAAACAAAAATTTATGTCTCAATAAATCTAATTTCCCTTAATGGATTTCAACTCACGAAGTTACCTACTCTCTCTGTAGCAACAATCGGTTATTTTTTTTATTTAATTAACTTTCATTAAAATAATCAATGAAAAAAAATATAGAGTTATAGAGAAAAATTTATATCTTAATAAAATCTAAATTCCCTTAATGGATTTCCATTCACGAGATGACCTACTCTCTCTGTATAGCAAAATTCGGTTAAAAAGTTAAAAAAAAAGTTGCGGGTTTTAGGCCTCCCCTGAGACGATCTACATCATTCTCCTCGGGTGACCATAAGCCAGCAGGGACTATCACTAGCCCCCTCTAACCCCAGGAGGATTAATAAGCTCTAACCTCCCACCCCCACCCCCCCAGGCGCTACCCTGGGGAGTAACCCCCCCCCCCCAGAAGGTCTCACACTATTCGCGCCCTAGCGGGGACGCGAACTCGGGACCTCTGAAACAGAAGCCCGCGACGTTACCAACAACTCTTATTACTTTTATTAACTTTAATTAAAATAATTAATGAAAAAATATGAGGTATATACACAAATTTATCGCTCAATAAAACCTTTAAACATTTGATGGATTTATATTCACTAGATTATTGCTCTATCTGTATAGTAAAATTTGGTAAAATTTAGTCTAACTTAACTGAATATCAGGAAAAATATTGTTATAAAATAGATACAAAAATATTATCCCTCTAGAATACAATTTAATATAATTTTCCTTAATGGATTTCAACTCATGAGATTACCTGCTCTTTTTTGTATCGCAAAATTCAGTTAAATTTTGTCTAAATTGACTTCCATGAAAAAATCATGAAAATATATTGTTGAGATATATAAAAAAAATTATCTCAATAAAATCTAATTTTCCTTAATGAATTTCAACTCATGAGATTGCCTTCTCTTTTTTGTATCGCAAAATTCGGTTAAATTTTGTCTAAATTGACTTTCATGAAGAAAAAATCATGAAAAAATTTATATATATACAATAAATTTATCTCTCAAATGATAAAATCTAATTTCCCTTCATGGTCCTGGTCTCTCTCTCTATAGCAAAATTCGGTTAGCAAAATTCGGTTAAATTTTCTCCAACTTGATTGAATTAATATTTCATGAAACAATATCTTGTCATAAAATACATAACAATTTTCATATCTCAAAAATACAATTAATACTTCAGTATGGTTTAGGAAAACTGGGAAAACAATGAGTCGATTGAATATTATCATGAATTAGGTAAAAAATTTAGTCATGATAGTTTACAACATTTACCTCCACCAACGAAGTTGGAAGGAGGTTATGTTTTACCATTTGTTTGTGTGTATGTTTGTGAACAGCTTCCTGGCCACAATTTTAATCGTAGCATAATGAAACTCGCAGGGATTAACTGTTATGTAAAAAGCGGGAAATTAATATATTTTGAAAGGTCAAGGTCAAAGGTCGAGGTCATGGTCAAGCAAAATGTCCAATTCACATAATCAGCCATAAGTTTGGACATAGTTGTCACAGAGACTTCAAACTTAGTTCATATTTGAGTGTATGAAAATCCACGACAATTGATACATGTTAAGGTCAAAGGTCGAATTCAACGTCGAGCAAAAGGTCGAGAAATAAGCTGCCGTGGCGGAGGTCTGCGCTTAACTCAGTGCCCCTCTAGCTTAATATAACTTACAATATATATTTCCTGTGTGTTAAAATCAACATAATTAGTAAAGAGAAATACTAAAGATATTCGGTGTTGTTGCATGTATACATAAACATAGTTATATACAGGATTTCCAGTAATATAAGCTTGTATGTGAAATACTTGATATGAGAGAGAGAGAGAGAGAGAGAGAGAGAGAGAGAGAGAGAGAGAGAGAGAGAGAGGAGGGAGAGAGAGAGAGAGAGAAAGAGAGAGAGAGAGAATTTGCTTGCTGTGAGTCATAATATTCGTATTTCCAGAAACCACCACAGGCAAAATCCGTTTCTAGATCGAAGAATCAGAAAACCACTATATGATCTCTCTCTCTCTCTCTCTCTCTCTCTCTCTCTCTCTCTCTCTCTCTCTCTCTCTCTCTCAACTTAGGCGCTTATTCTACTCTGTGAAAAAAAAGCTAATTCAGAGCTGGAACATTAAAATTGCTAATAATCTCAGTAGATAAAATAGAAATTGCTGTTATTTCCGTGTTACGAATTTCATGCTATAAACCGAGGCAAAAAAAAAAAACTTCTCTTTTTTTCTTTCTTTCTTGAGGCACAAGGCCAGCAATCTAGACTGTCGAATTACTTGCAAAATTCTTCAGAAATTCTGAAGGAAAAAATGAAATTTGTTGATCCATTCTGAAGTTGACATTACTTTAGCTTATTCTCCTTATTCTGTGAAGTTTACATAAAAAAGGAAGACTGGAATTGGCCAAAATGAAGTATAGCCCAATAAGAAAATCTTGAAAAACTGGAAGTGATGAAAATACAGATGCTTATGCATTGGCATGTTATAGAGAGAGAGAGAGAGAGAGAGAGAGAGAGAGAGAGAGAGAGAGAGATCAATTCACAAATATCTATATTGGTCTGATGACCAAAGACCTTCTGTCTCAAGTCTGTGTGCGTGTGAGTATGTATGTGTATCTCCGTGTGTGTGTGTGTGGTGTGTGAGAGAGAGAGAGAGAGAGAGAGAGAGAGAGAGAGAGAGATGATCTTCATTATCATTATTCTTATTATTAGCTAAGCTACAATCCTAGTTGAAAAAGCCGGATCTTATGAGCCCACTCCAACAGGGAAAAATAACCCAGTGAGGAAAGGAAATAAATAAACTATATGAGGATCAACGAATAAAAAATATATAATATCAGGAACAACGTTAAAATACATTTGTCATTTATAGAGTATGAAGAGAGACTTGTGTCATCCCGTTCAACATAAAAGTTTGTAGAGAGAGAGAGAGAGAGAGAGAGAGAGAGAGAGAGAGAGAGAGAGAGAAATGCCACAAGGTACTGCCTTTATCATTCATTCATCAGACATCCATTGAATCTTTCGTGTGAAGGTTTTTGGTCATTTGAACCCGAAGGCAAAACGGGAGAAGCTGTGCTGCCCTCTGTGAGTGAGTCCAGCAACTGCAGTCCACCTTGAGAACCACAACAGACCATTTTTCACTTTTTATATTCGTTTCAAATCTGTAATCATGAGACGTTTCGTTTATTGAATTATTGAATCATGGGTTTCAATTACGGTAGAATTTATGGGATGATTGAATTATGGTTTGCTGTTGGGTGATTGATTTATGAGGTATATGATAGATGAATTATGAGGCAGATTGAATTAAAAGAGAGTGAATTATTGGGTCCTATCGCTACTAGTCTGGCATAGGAGAAACATCACAATCAATGATCTAGTTTATCTTCTATCTGAACAAAAAATCACGTTTTTTTCAAAATGAATAATGAAAATGGTTGTAAAATAAAGAAGGAAAAAAGTGCATGAGTAAACATGAATGCCACAAAGGTCAAGAATAAAAGAAAAAAAAAAGTTCTTACATCTAAACTTCCTCGTTTCTTCAGTCCAGAAAGTTCGTCCCCAGATTCAATATGGAAAATTTATGTACGGTTAAATATTTGCAATTAATCCAGTAGTTATGGTTGATATATCTAACTAGTGCACACGACCCGTCAAAAATGCACACACACGCACATACAGATTCAACACTTCCCACCCCCCTCCCCCTTTCCTAAATATAACCCCTCTCGCCAGGGTATGACTTCTCCCTCTCCCCCATACCCAAAGATGGGGAGAGAACTAGTAGTTATGTCTGAGAATGCCGTTAAGCGTGACCGGATATTATATATATATATATATATATATATACACACACACACACACACACATATATATATATATATATATAAAATATATATATATATATATATATATTTATATGTATATATATATACATAAGTATATATATATATATATATATATAATTCATATACACACACTGTCCCTTGCCTCTGCAATTCATGAACGGCCTTTAAACCTTTAATAATAATAATAATAATAATAATAATAATAATAATAATAATAACAATAATAATAATAATAATAATAAATTTTTACTTAACATTCGGACTCAAACAAGAACTCTTTAATGAAAGGTATGAGTAATTATATGTTGATTATTCGTGGACTACCTGGATAGTAAGAAAAAAAAAACGAAAAAACGAAGGATCACTTTGAACAGGGAAAATAATTCAATGTTCTACAATCACTAAAACTTTATAAAATGTTCCAACCGTCGAAAAGAAAATATTCAATATATCGTTTACAAAAAGTCGTTATTTATATGTAAGAATAAGTATCTTTTTTTTTTTTTTTTAATAAACTATTCAATCCTTAATAGAGAAGGTCAAATTTTATAGGTTATCTGAATATATATATATATATATATATATATATAGAGAGAGAGAGAGAGAGAGAGAGAGAGAGAGAGAGAATAGCAAAATATGCGTAATACATACCAAGCATCTATGCAAGAAAAAATACTATTCAATTTCGCAATAACATATCTGTCGCAAAAACCTTATAAACCTCCAATTTACTCATCATTATTGTGTTTCCC
>NC_090745.1:124053491-124055991 GCF_036898095.1 Palaemon carinicauda | reverse complement strand
ATATATATACATATATATATATATATATATATATATATATATACATATATATATATATACATATATATATATATATATATATATAAACAACTATTCGTGAAAATATCCGTCAAAGTATATACGAATACCACATAATATTCTCCATGTCAATTCATTTTCAAGAAGTTGACCTTACTCAACTTCCTTCTGGCAGAGGAAGTATTTCGCACCCACCCACAAACTTCCAAAGCATCTGTGAAGTTCTGTCGACTCTGAGAAGTTACGCTTTCTAACCATGACTCAGATAAGCAAATATTGTTAAAACACACAAAACTTGTCTGAGAGAGAGAGAGAGAGAGAGAGAGAGAGAGAGAGAGAGAGAGAGAGAGAGAGAGAGAGAGAGAGAGAGATCTGTATTTTGGAGAGAGATCTGCACTCACTTGAGAGAGAGAGAGAGAGAGAGAGAGAGAGAGAGAGAGAGAGAGAGAGAGATTAATGATCAATTTGATTAACAGATATCTTAGAAGATAAGGATTATCTCTGAAAGACTTCTATCTACAAACCATTAAATAATTAATCTGTCTAGACCAGGGGTTCCAAATCTGGGGTACATGTACCCCCAAGTGGTACATTTTTTACTCTTCAAGGGGGTAAATTGAATCTTCAGATCTGAGAGAATAGCTAGGACTGTGCAATACATGAGGTAATCTACAATGAGACAGTATTAAAATCATATCACAATATGAATTTCATAATTTATATTTCTTTTTATCTTCATTTTTAAGGGGTACACAGGAATCTATAAAAATGTCATAGGGGTACCGAAGAACAAAAGGGTTAGGAAACCATGGTATAGATAATACAGGTTACAAAGAGCAGTCAAAAATTTGCCGTAAAAGCCGTAAAAATCCTGGAATAAATGTTTCCGGGCATTTGCCGTTTTAAAAACGGATATATTGACGTAAAGCAGTGATATTACGGTTACCAATCCGTAATAGATAATATCAAAGTAAGGTATAAATTACGGTCGCCTGTATTTTAATGAAATACAGCTGGGAACAGCATATTTTTTACGGAGAGTTTCCGATTGAAATCAATTTTTTAACAGTATAGAAAAAAGAAGTTCAAATCAATTTTTTTACAGTATAGAAAAAAGAAGTTCAAATCAATTTTTTTACAGTATAGAAAAAAGAAGTTCTACAAAACAAACAATATGACACGAATATCCTCGGAAAATAGACATGTTTGTACGTTAATGGCTCAGCCTCGCATCAGCTGCAAGCTCTTGCAGGCTACTGCAAGCACCAGTTTACGCATTCAGCGCGATGTGTCAACTCACAGGTAATGTATGTGCATGGCTGGCGCCTTCCAGGAGGGGGGGGGGGGCGCGCTATATTTCAAGGTCAGACATTCTCCGGCACGGAGGACACTCCTCAACTTCCTTCTTATACAAAGGCTTCTTCTCACTTGAGAGAGAGAGAGAGAGAGAGAGAGAGAGAGAGAGAGAGAGAGAGAGAGAGAGAGAGACTGCCCAACGTGGATTCTTATTGTTATTGTACAATGCGATGATGTTTCTTTTAATTTTAGCCGAGTTTATTTAATTACGTGAATGTTTATGGAGAAATGTATTACGCTCAAAGGGATAAAAATCAGAAAAGTTCCGTAAAGAGGTTTTTGGATATAACAGGTTCACTAGTTATGCATAAATTTATGGTAACAATACTTGGAATACATGCATTCACACATGTATACACACAAACTATATATATATATATATATATATATATATATATATATATATATATATATATATATATATGTATATATATATATATGTACATATATATTTATACATATTTATATAAATATATATATATACATACATATTTATATATATATTATATATTATATACATATTTATATATATATATATATATATATATATATATATATATATAATGTGTGTACATACAGTATATATATATATATATATATATATATATATATATATATATATATATATACACACATATATACATAAATATATATATAATGTGTGTACATACAGTGTATATATACTGTATGTATATATATACATATATATATATATACATATATATAATATATATATATATTTATATATATATATACATATATACATAAATATATATAATGAGTGTATCAGTGTATATATACTGTATGTATGTATATATATATATATATATATATATATATATATATATATATATATATATATATATATACAGAGTATATGGAAGTATGTGGGAGTCACTGTAATTATGCATAATAGTGTGGCAATGCTCATACTAAAAAGAAAAAAGAAAAAAAAAATGCACTATTAAATTATGGGCAAATCTATCACCTCTTATTAGGCTCAAAACAACAGGAAACGTTATAATTTGAAATGAATTGGCAGAAACAATAGTAATAGTCTTTGTTTGCAAAGATAAATTTCCTTATTAATCACACTAAAATATAGATTCTATGTAAAAAGCTGAAA
>NC_090745.1:124038491-124048491 GCF_036898095.1 Palaemon carinicauda | reverse complement strand
TGAAAAAAAAAGATTAAGCTCTTCATGGAAGCAAGTGAAATAAAAAAATGAAGCTCTTTTTGGAAGCAGGGAAATGGAAAAAAAAAGATTACGCTCTTCCTGGAAGCAAGTGAAATGAAAAAAAAAAATAAGCTCTTCCCGGAAGCAAGTGAAATGAAAAAAAATAAGTTCTTCCTGCAAGCAAGTGAAATGGAAAAAAATAAGCTCTTCCTGGAAGCAAGTGAAATAAAAAAAAAATTAAGCTTTTCCTGGAGGCCAGTGAAATGAAAAAAATGAAGTTCTTTCTGGAAGCAGGGGAAATGAAAAAAAAAAAGATTAAGCTCTTTCTGGAGGCAAGGATAATGAAAAAAAGATTAAGCTTTTCCTGGAAGCAAGAGAAATGAAAAAAAAAGAAGCCCTTTCTGGAAGCAGGGGAAATGAAAAAAAAAAGATTAAGCTCTTCCTGGAAGCAAGTGACAGGAAAAAAAAGATGAAATGATGAAAGAGGAAAATGGAAAAGAAAATTATTAAATGTTAGATAAGGGGTGAATGTAATTCTCTGAGACATGTGTAAACTTTCTTATTGTCAAATAAATTTTCATTTTTATGATTTGCAAAAATTTTCTTTTTTATAGTTTATAAATGAAAAATCTGTTTTAATGTTGTTGCAGTTCTTAAAATATCTTAATTATTCATTACTGTTCAATAGTTTATTTATTTACTTATTTCCTTTCTTCACTGGGATATGTTTCCCTGTTGGAGCTCTTCGGCTTGTAGTATCCTGCTTTTCCAACGCGGATTGTAGCTTAGCTAATAATAATAATAATAATAATAATAATAATAATAATAATAATAATAATAAGATTTAGTGTTATCTTGCCAATACTTAAGCCAGTTGGGAAGCAAACACAAGATCGACACTTAGTCTAAAAGGTAGCTAAGAATACGGCAGTCTAAGAGGGGGGGGGGGGGTCGCAGCCCCCCGGTAAGCAAGAATAAGGCTCCTAGGTTAGATTAGGTGGGGAACTTCACGTTCTTTTGTTAGTTTCCCTTTTAAAATTGGGTTGTCAGTCATAGCTTTTGAAATTTTAAACCCTTGACTGGTGAACGCCAAACTGGGGTTCGATTCCCACTCAAACCCATTAGTTCCTTTGGTCGCCGCAACCTAACCATCTTTGTGAGCTAAGGATGGGAGGTTTGAGTGAGAATATAGGTCTACCTGCGGAGTCATCAGCTTCCATTTCCTGGCCCTCGTTAGTACTAGCTTGGGTGGAGAGGGAGCTTGGGCGCAGATCATATGTGATATGGTCAGTCTCTGGGGCATTGTCCTGTTCGATAGGGCAATGTCACTGTCCCTTGCCTCTGCCATTCATGAGCGGCCTTTAAATCTTTAAACCCGGTCTGTCCCAAAAACTACAAAGGCTCCGTTAGATACAAAGACTTATTCCCGTTTTCTGATATTTTATTAACAAGTCAAAAGATTTTTCCCTAGCGGGAGAAAACTGCAATTAGTGGGGAAGATTTTTCCCTAGCGTGAAAAAACTGCAATTAGTGGGGAAGATTTTTCCCTAGCATGAGAAAACTGCAATTAGTGGGGAAGATTAAATGATTTTTGGGATTAAAATTGTTGATTTTATTTGTAAATAATATTTCCTATTCTTGTCCTTTATTGAAAAACATAAATATAATCGTTCCGTATATACACTGTTAAAAATTTGCATTAAAAAACGGTAAATGTTTGGCTACATTTATTCATAGATTTTTACTGTTTTAAAACGTATATATTGACGTAAAGGAGTGATATTACGGTTACTAACCGATAAAAAAGAAAATAACAAAGAAGGGTAAAATTACGGTCGCCTGTACTTCACTGAAATACGGATGAGAACAGTATATTTTTACGGAGCATTTCCGATTAAAATTACGGTTTTTTTTTTCAAGTGTACCGTCTTCGTAAAATCACTCTATATATACTGTCTATACAGTATGTGGTTCGATCCCAATGTGAGGTAGGAATTTATTTTTATTTATTTCCTTTCCTCACAAGGATATTTATCGTTGTTGAAACCCTTGGGTTTATATAGAATATCAAAATCATGTAGTGGAGGTTTTAAAGATAATCTATGACAAAATTATAAATATTATCCTGAATATTATTAAGTGGAGTTTATATCTAACTTAATATACCTACGTTTTAATATCTCTCGTTATAATTTTCTTCTAGGATGAAACTCATTTCTGGCAACCCACTTTTAATAAAAAATCTCAACAATAAACAGAAACATATTCTTATAATTATACTGTCATTAGATTTCCCAACAGACAAAATATATCACATCTGTTCTTAAAATATTTTATATTAATTGTTAATTACTTTTCTTGTAATTTCCTTATTTCCTATCCTCACTGGGCTATTTTCCCCTGCTGGAGCCCTTGGGCTTATAGCATTTTGCTTTTCCAACTAGGGTTGTAGCTTAGCAAGTAATAATAATAATAACAACAACAACAACAATAATAATAATAATAATAATAATAATGATAATCTAACGTAACCTTAAAACCGATTACAAACGATTTGAAAGTGAATTTCATAACCATTAGTTTTGTTTTTTTCTAGATAATTTGCCAAGCGTTGCCGGTTTTTCTAAGTGAGAAAAGGCCAACTTCTAATCAAGAGAAGCTTTAAAAGGCCAACCCATTGGTAGAAAAAGGCCAAATATATAGTATTTAAGGCCCGCCTTTTTTCATATTTCTAAAGGAAAATCAATTTTTAAAAAAGGCCAAATTTGAGTTTTTTTTGGCCTGAAAAAAGAGCCAAACTGGCAACCCTGCTGCAAATTTCCTTTCAACATTAATCGTCGTATCTCGAATAGTTAATTCTAATAGTCGGACCTTCTCCATCATTCTAGAAGTTTTAATCCAGCTGTGACCAAGATGTGGAATGATCTTCCTAATTGGGTAGTTGATTCGGTAGAAATTCAAAAGTTCAAAGTTGCAGCAAATGTTTTTATGTTGAACAGGGTGACATAAGTCTTTTTATAGTTTATATATTAAATATCTGTTTTGATGTTGTTAATGTTTTTAAAATATTCTATTGTTAATTTTTTCTCATATCGTTTATTTATTTCCTATTTCCTTTCCTCACCGGGGTATTTTTACCTATTGGAGCCCTTGGGCTTATAGCATCTTGCTTTTCCAACTAGGGTTGTAGCTTAGCTAATAAGAATAATAATAATAATAATAATAATAATAATAATAATAATAATAATAATAACAACAACAACAAATATCTCAAAGAATACAGTCCTCATTTCCTTTCCTCACTTGGCTATTTTGTCCTATTGGAGCCCTTGGGCTTATAGCATCTTGCTTTCCCAACTAGGGTTGTAGCTTAGCTAATAATAATAATAATAATAATAATAATAATAATAATAATAATAATATCTCAAAAGAATACAGTCCTTATTTCCTTTCCTCACTGGACTATTTTTTCCTATTGGAACCTTTGGGCTTCCAGCATCTTGCTTTTCCATATAGAGTTGTAGCTTAGCTAATAATAATAATAATAATAATAATAATAATAATAATAATAATAATAATAATAATAATAATAATAATAGTAAATATCTCAAAGAATAGACAGCTGTGTCTAATGACAGGGCCGTTAAAGCTCCATAAACAATAGCACAATAGAGAAAATAATCGTTGTGATTAAACACAATGATGTTGCAGAAAGATGCAACATCCACAAGTGGCACTATCACACTGCAACGTCCTCGACCGCTGCTTATTATACCTTTCAAGACGACAACGTCACGGACGGCTAACTTCCTCTCTCTAGCTCCTGAGCAGTGATTCGGCAAAATGCTGCCTTTTCACTACCATGGAAGTGCCGCTAGGGCCTTATGGGTCCTTTGACTGGCCAGACGGTATTACATTGGACCCTTCTCTCTAGTTACGGCTCATTTTCCCTTTGCCTAAACATACACCGAATAGTCTGGCCTATTCTTTCCAAATTCTCCTCTGTCCTCATACACATGACAACACTAAGCTTATCAAACAATTATTTTTAGCTCAAGGGGTTAACTACCTCTTGGTCAAGGTAGAAGAGACTCTTTAGCTATGGTAAGCAGCTCTTCTAAGAGAGGGACACTCCAAAATCAAACCATTGTTCTCTAGTCTTGGGTAGTGCCATAGCCTCTGTACCATAGTCTTCCACTGTCTTGGGTTGTAGTTCTCTTGCTTGAGGGTACACTCGGGCACACTGTTCATCTTATTTCTTTTCCTCTTGTTATTTTGAAGTTTTCATAGTTTATATAAAATGGATTTAGTTTAATGTTGTTATCATTCTTCCTCACTGAGCTATTTTCCCATTTAGAGCCCTTAGGCTTATAGAATCCTGTTTTTCCAACTAGGGTTGTAGCTTAGCAAATAATAATAATAATAATAATAATAATAGTAATGATAATAATAATGGCTATGAGTCGAACGACATACCTTGAAGGTTTTAAAGGCCGCTCATGAATGGCAGAGACAAAGGACAGTAACAATGTCCTAGAGACTAACCATATACATATGATCAGCGCCCAAGGCCCCTCTCCACTCAAGCTAGGACCAGGCAGGGCCAGGCAATGGCTGCTGATGACTCAACAGGCAGACCAATATGCGCCCCCATCCTTAACTAACAAGGATGATGAGGTTGAAGACAATGCAAGAAACTATCGAGTTTGAGCGGGACTCGAACCCAGGTCCAGCAGGTCACCAGGCATAGACGTTTCCAAATGGCCACTATTATTATTATTATTATTATTATCATTATTATTATTATTACTTGCTAAGCTACAACCCTAGTTGGAAAAGCAGGATCCTATAAGCCCAGGGGCCCCAACAGGGAAAATAGCCCAGTGAGGAAAGGAAAGAAGGAAAAATAAAATCTCTTAAGAACAGTAACGACATTAAACTAAATATTTCTTAAATAAACTATAAAAACTTCAAACAAAATTAGAAGAAGAGAAATAAGATACGATACCGTACCCGTGTACCCTCAAGCAAGAGAACTCTAACCCAAGACAGTGGAAGACCATGCTACAGAGGCTATGGCACTACCACAACACAGATGTACTGCTAGCAGGGTTTAAACTTTCAATATAATTACCTTAGTTTCAGGTAATTTGCATGGTTTCAAGGTAATTTTTAAGGTAATTATATTAGTAAGGTAATTTTGGTTTTACTAGCTTCAAATATAAGGAAGTTGGAACAGTTTTAAGGCAATCTAGGGTAAAAAGCAGCAGCATTTAAGGTAGTTTCTACAAGCTCAAGTTTAAACCTTGATTGCAAGGGAATATTACCAGATATTCAAAGACCTCCAATCATCACCTGCAAGTAAATTGGATGCAAGAAATTAACCATGTTGTTGGGTGTAACACTTGTTGTCGGTGAGTCATGCCAACGCATTACTTCAACTATCACATTTTCCTTTTTTTCATATTAAGTATTGTATTTATTAAATATTCCGAACAAGATTTGTTATTCTAACTTCTAGGCAGTTCTAAGAGATTTGTTGGTTGCAAGTGCAAGGATGAAACAAGCCAAAAGATAAGTGATATCTCTGATATCCGACTCCTTTGTTAACTGAACAATTGCACGGGCAATTCCAACAATCCCTCTGTACAGTCAAATTGACACAAAACTCCAATATATGTCAACTGTCAATCTGAAGAGACTCCAATCTTAAACTTGGAGAGAAAAAAAAAAAAAAAAAAAAAAAAAAAAAAAACAGGGTTCTCAGCCGTATTTCAGTAAAATACAGGCGACCGTAATTTTACCCAACTTCGTTGTTATCTTTTACGAGTTGGTGACCATAATATCACTCCTTTACGTCGATTTTATATCCGTTTTTTAAAACGGTAACAGCCTGGAAACATTTATTTTACGATTTTTACCGTCTTCTAACGGCACATTTTTAACAGTGTATATATATACACATATATAATTTATATATATATATATATATATATATATATATATATATATATATATATATATATATATATATATATATATATATATATATATATATATTATATACTTATATATATAAATATGTATATATATATACACAATTATATATATATATATATATATATATATATATATATATATATATATATATATATATATACAGATACAGACACACACACAAGTACATCCTAAAACCATTACTACCACCATCTCACTTTGTCAGTAACAAATCTAAACCACAAATGTCCGAACACGCACAAATTGTCTCTCCATCCTCGTACGAAACCTCGTCTTCGTCACACTGATGCAAATCGTCCGAACAAATTGTTTTTGTACCCAACCAAATGATCATCACCATTAAATGATAATGAATCCCGGCCACTGGAAGCGACTTCCGAATTGTATAATGAGAAGGATGGTGATGTTAATTCACTGTGGAATACATTTTAACAACTGCTGGGTTGGTCATTAAGATGGTGATCTGGTGAGGTTGAAGGATAGTTCTTATCTTAAGTAAATAATGCAATTTGAAAAACATAGATAAATGGAAGATAGATTTTTATTCTGGTGACGTAAATCTTTTCTTCAGAAAAAAATATACAATAATTAAATGATAAATAAATAAATTGATTAATAAATAATAAATAAATAAATAATATATTGAAAGAAATAATGGAAATTAGATTCTACTCTGGTAACAATATCTTTTTAGAAAACACGCTTTTATCACAAACAAAAAATAATTAAAGAAATATTTCTTTACATAGAAATCATATATATATTTACATTATATATATATATATATATATATATATATATATATATATATATATATATATATATTATACAGTATATATATATATATATATATATATTATATATATATATATATATATTCAAATATATATATATATATATATATATATATATATATATATATATATATATTTTTAATATATATACACACACACACACACACATATATATATATATATATATATATATATATATATATATATATATATATATATATATATATATATATATATAATTAGCTTTACCTGAATGAAAAAAAAAAGATAATACAAAAACAGATAGCAAAAACTATGAGAAAAATTTATTCTTATAAATCTATATGAAAATGCTTTTACACGAATGTAAAATGGAGATAAAAAATATAGATCGATTATATCAGCCAATAAAAATCGTTAAAACCCCTTTTTAACGACCGTCTCTGAATTTCGCTGGCACATGTCTTCAAGAGTGCCAAGATTAAACGACCCTTAATGTCCTTTGGGTTGTGTAGTGTTGGTTTGTTCCATTGATTGAGGGAAAAAAAAAAAAAATGATAGGATTATTCAAATACAAAACCGCGTGATATGATTATCCGAAAGAAAAAAAAAGATTATTCAAAAAAAAAAAAAAAAAAAAAAAAAAAAATGATTATTAAAAAAAGCGCGTGATATGATTATTAAAAAATAAAAAAATAAATAAAAAAACCCACGATATGAAATTACGTTTTTACACGTTATTATCATCACTAGGGTCCAAAACCGTTCAAAAATATTGGATAAATATATAAAGACGGACGCAGATTCAACCTTTCTCAACCCTCCAACTTTCGGCTGAAGATGAATAAAAGAAAGACAGAGATGATGAGAACGGATTATGTAATGAATGATGAAATAATATAGATGGTAGCTGTTACCAGGTCTTTTAGAGTTAATAAAACGTATTTTAGGATGTAGAAAGACCAAACATTAACTATCATACGGTAGTTTGGGCAATTTGTGGGAGATTGCTGTTTTCCAAGTGGTTGCCGTTCAACGTGACAGGCACTAGAAGAGTTGGAAGACCCAGGCCTACATGGCTCAGGACTATGAAGCATGAAGCAGGAGATGAAAGGAGAAATATTGATTTAAAAGGTCAAGATAGAGACGGCTGGCGAAATCTAACCGAGGCCCCTTGCGTCAATAGGCGTAGGAGGAGGAGATGATGATGATGATGATACATATATATATATATATATATATATATATATATATATATATATATATATATATATATATATATATATAAATTATAATATATATATATATATATATATATATATATATATATATATATATATATCTATATATATAGATATATATATATATATCTATATATATATATATATATATATCTATATATATATATAGATATATATATATCTATATATATATATATATATATATATATATATATATATATATATATATATATATATATATATATATACATATAGCCAGAAAATTTCTCTTTAATATACAGGGGAGATTACTTGTTAAGCTACAAGTTTAGTTGGAAAAGCAGGATGCTATAAACCCAAGGGTTCCAACAGAATAAAAAGCCCAGTGAGGAAATGAAATATGGAAACAAATAGTGTGCCTGAGTGTACCCTTAAGCAAGAGAACTCTAACCCAAAACAGTGAAAGACCATGGTACAGAGGCTATGGCACTATCCAAGACTAGAGAACATTGGATTGGTTTTGGAGTGTCCTTTTCCTAGAAGTGCTGTTTACCATAGCTAAAGAGTCTCTTCTACCCTGCTACGAAATTATTTGAATAATTTCTATTTACCTTCATGATAATGATAATAGATACTATCATTACTATCATCATTTTCAGTTCTATTCCTGTATGCACTTTCCCTTGTTTCCTTCAGGCCTGGGCAAGAAACGCACCTTAGGGTTGTGCTGGCTGATGTGATAACGTCTCTGACTGATGAACGCAAGACTGGGGTTCGAGTCGCGCTCAAACTTGTTAGTTTCTTTGTTGGCTGCAACCTCACCTTGTGAATTAAATAGGGGACCTTATAGGTCTATCTGCTGAGTCATCAGCAGCCATTGCCTGGCCCTCCTTGGTCCTAGCTTGGGTGTAGTGAGGACTTGGGCGCTGATCATAGATATATATGGTCAGTCTCTAGGGCATTGTCCTGCCTGATAGGGCAATGTCATTGTCCCTTGTCTGTGTCATTCATGTGCGGCCTTTAAACCTACCAGCCCCATTGGCCTCTGCTCTCAAATAAACAGTAATAATATATATCAATTCTCAGCTAACCGATTACGTTTCTTTGGCCCACAAACAATACCCAAAAATAAAAGTGGTTAAAATTTCATTATGTCTAACCACGCAACTCTCTCTCCAGTAAAAGCAATTTTCATCACGCGCCTCCATAGTGACATCCCTTGCCAGAGAATTTTCGTCCATTTAAGGAGCAGAAATTGAGAAAGAAATAGAAAGTAAATTAATTACACAGAAGTCAAGCTGTGGAGAATAGGGTCATGACCGTTTATCATTCATATATTATCCAGCTTGCTTGCTAAAGTAACAATAATAATTCTATATAATGAATTCATAGGGTACGAGGCAATTACCTTGAAACATGGTTTGGGTGTTCAATGACTGCTTTTTCATAATTTGTGCTTGGCTTTCAGATCACATTTCACTAGCATTATTATTATTATTATTATTATTATTATTATTATTATCATTATTATTTTTATCATTGATATTATTACTATTAATATTTTTATTACTTGATCAGCTACAACCCTAGTTGGAAAAGCAGAATGTTATAAGCCCGGGGGCTCCAACTGGGAAAATAGCCCAATGAGGAAAGGAAATAAGTTAACTACAAAACAAGTAAGTAACTACTGAAACTAAATATTTTAAGAACACCAACAACGTTAAAATGAATTTCATATATAACTATAAAAACTTTAAATAACCAAGAGGAAGAGAAATAAAATAAAATAGTGTGACCGAGTGTGCCCTCAAGCAAAAGAACCACATATACCATAACAAACAGTACATCAAATGGTTAATTCACATGTTTTCAACATGGGGAATACACCATTCTCATGAAGCAGTGCAATGATCTCTTACCGACCTGCGCGGGACATGACAGAGCATGATGCAATGTTATTATTGTGGGGTAGTGTTAATACTTCTTGTT
>NC_090745.1:124025991-124030991 GCF_036898095.1 Palaemon carinicauda | reverse complement strand
AAGTGAGATTTAATCAGGGTATACATATTTTAGAGTAATAATAATAATAATAATAATAATAATAATAATAATAATAATAATAATAATAATAATAATAACAAAAAAGCATGTTTTTTATGCCAAATATGTTAAAAGTACTAAAAAAAAAACCTTCGCAACCAGAAATAAAAGTCAGATTTTAATCTCGAATAATAAAAGGAAGAAGAACACTAACAAGAATATACTGTCAAGAAACCTACAGTTAGCCAGCGACGCGAACAAGGCCAGCGGTTGGCACCCCAAGAGAAAAATGACTTGGAGTAATCTTTTCGGTAAGTGGATTATTACTAAATGTCACATTGCTGCGTAACTCCGAGTGCCAAATGTCGGCTAAATGACTGAAGTAGGCGGGCAAGGTCAGTCTCATGTATACGAATGACATTACTAACAATTTTATCCAATTACCAGATATAGACGGCATGAAGAAATAAGCTTAATTATTATTATTATTATTATTATTATTATTATTATTATTATATTATTATTATTATTTATTATTATTATTATTATTAACTGCTACGCTACAACTATTATTATTATTATTATTATTATTATTATTATTATTATTATTATTATTATTATTAATTTCTAAGCTACAACAATAGTTGGAAAAGCAAGATGCTATAAGCCCAGGGGCTCCAACAGGGAAAATAGCCCAGTGAGGAAAGGAAACCAGGAAAAATCAAATATTTTAAGAACAGTAACATTGAAACAAATATCTCCTATATTATTATTATTATTATTATTATTATTATTATTATTATTACTAGCTAAGCTATATCCCTAGTTGGAAAAGCAAGATGTTTTAAGCCAAAGGGCTCCAACAGGGAAAATAGCCCAGTGAGGAAAGGAAACAAAGAAAAATCAAATAATTTAAGAACGGTAACATTAAAAACAAATATCTCCTATATTATTATTATTACTACTACTACTGTACTTGCTAAGCTACAACCCTAGTTGGAAAAGCAAGATGCTATAAGGCCAGGGGCTCCAACAGAGAAAATAGCCCAGAGAGGAAAGGAAATAAGGAAAAATTAAGTATTTTAAAAACTTTAACAAAACAAGAGGAAGAGAAATAAGATAGAATAGAATGCCCGAGTGTACCCTCAAGCAAGAGAACTCTAATTTAAGACAGTGGAAGACCATGGAACGAACAGAGGCAATGAAAATGAGAATATGAAAATATCAACATGTAGGGGTAGATAGATTTACATAAACAATATATATATATATATATATATACACATGATATATATATATATATATATACACACACACACACACACATATATATATATATATATTATACATATATATATATATACATATATATATATATATATATATACATATATATATATAAATTATATATATATATACACACATACACACATATATATATACACACATATATATATATATATATATATACACACACACACACATATATATATATATAATATATATACCTCTAATGCATTCACTATAGATCAACGTTCTGTCTGGTCAGTACTTAGACCTAAAAAATCTAGATGTAGTCGGCGCATAAACCATTTGAATCTACATGAGGATATGCAAGGGAATAGGTATTTTCTCTCATACGTGCTGAAACTTGGAAGGCTACTACATTTTGGTGCCACCCTCTTATGTCACAAAATGTTCGTAGAGTAAATAAGTGAATACATGTATGTAAATGAGTATATATAAATATATATATATATAATATATATATATAAATATATATATATATATATATATATAATATACTTCTAATAGTCCTTTTATATATTATAGGGTTTACCATACTTGGACAATGTTCCTTGTCTTGGTATGTTCTTCGACTGTTCCTCAAGGGAATGAAGTTTTTACAAACATTTGAATTTCTAATCCCAGAACCTATTGAATAATATATGATACATTATTGTTATTTATTTTCCTCTGTTGCAAATGCTCAAACATAACATTATGGAAGTATTGAAGCATCAGTCATCTATTTAAATATCTGAATTATTTTCTTTTTATTAAAAAATCGGAACAGAATAAATAGATGGTACTTTATTAACCTGTACAATTAGAACTCCTTTGGTTTAAAAACCGATAAACTATTATTTCTGAAATAAAAGAAAGAGCAAATATGACCTCAATTCATCTTCTGATTTGAACAAATTCATAAAACATTATTTCGTTCTCACAATAAATTCAAAATCATGATAAAAGACGCAGTTCTGGTAGGACCTGCTGCTTCCTCAGCTGCCTTAGATGACCGCGGAGGTAGCAGCAGTAGGGGATTCAGCATTATGAAGCTTCATCTGTGGTGGATAATGTGGGAGGGTGGGCTGTGGCACCCTAGCAGTACCAGCTGAACTCGGTTGAGTCCCTTGTCAGGCTGGGAGGAACGTAGAGAGGAGAGGTCCCCTTTTTTGTTTTTGTTTCATTTGTTGATGTCGGCTACCCCCCAACATTGGGGGAAGTGCCTTGGTGTATGTATGTATGTATGTATGATAAAAAAAATTATTTCACCTTTCATATTGATCAAAAATTAGATACACATTTAACTTCGTATCAATGACTAAAATAAAAACATTACTTCTTTGATTTTATTTTAACAAGCTGAGAAAGTTAAGAAATATCACTTTTCTCTCACCCCACCAGCACTCTGATTGATTGATTGAGCTTGGGTTTCTGGCGTCCTGACATCAAAGGTCATTGACACCGATTTATTATTATTATTATTATTATTATTATTATTATTATTATTATTACTATTATTATCATTATCATTATTACCATCATCATCACCATCATCATGATTACTAGCTATGCTATAACCCTAGTTGGAAAAGCAGGATGATATAAACCCAAGGGCTCTTAGCAGGGAAAAATATCCCGCGAGGAAAGGAAAAGAGGAAATAAAATAATCTACAAAAGTAATAACTATCAAAATAAAATATTCTGAGATCATTAACAACATTGAATTAGATCTACCATGTATAAACTATAAAAACTTCATAAAGACAAACCATTGTTCTCTAGTCTTGGTAGTGCCATAGCCTTTGTACTATGGTCTTCCACTGTCTTGGGATAGAGTTCTCTTGATTGAGGGTACACTCGATCACACCATTATATGTTATTTCTCTTCTTGTTATTTTGAAGATTTTATAGTTTATATCTAATAGATTTATTTTGATATTATTCTTAAACTTCTCGTGTAGTATATTTCTTTATTTCCGTTTCGTCACTGAGCTATTTTCCTTGTTGGAGCCCTAGGGGTTATAGCATCTTTCTTTTCTAGGTAGGGTTGTACCTTAGCAAGTAATAATAATAATAATAATAATAATAATAATAAATAATAATAATAAGAAGAAGAAGAAGAAGAAAAAGAAGAAGAAGAGAAAACAAGGTAGAAATAGCGGGCCCGAGTGTACCCTCAAGCAAGAAAACTCTAACCCAATAAAGAATAAAAGGAAATGAATATACCTGGATATCTTCTATCACCTGGATTGTATTCAATCAACTGCCACACCCCTTTTCCCCCTGAAACTGATTTGCTTCCTGACCTGCCAAATACCTTGCTTGACATGCTCGCTCTATTTGGTGCATTCATGCATATGCAACATGTCCGCGAGCTAAGAGCAAAATCCACAACAACGTCTCTCACGTAGGAGAGAAGAGGCCAGCAAGAGACAGGGAGATGCTTTGGAATGTTATTTACACTTCCACGCTACAGAATAGGAGTTGATATAAAATGGCCTGCGTTTATTTGTGTTTGTTTATTTGTTAGCAGGATTACGTCTAAACAATTTTGCCAGATTTTCACCAAATTTGTACAAGGGATAGGTATTATTCTCCGGAAGAACCCATTAAATTTTTGGAGGTGATTCGGATCAAGATCGCAATTCTGGTTATTATTATTATTATTTATTATTATTATTATTATTATTATTATTATAATTATACAGATTAAATCTGGGTCAATCTATGAAAAAGTGAAGGCTTGGTCCGTAGACTTGAGTAAAAAACGGACAATCTTCATTGATGGAGGACTAAAGTCTCTGATTGCTTTTTAAAATTTGAAGGCCGCTCATGAATGGCAGGGGCAAGGGACAGTGACATTGCCCTATCGAGCAGGACAATGCCCTAGAGACTGACCATATAAACATATGATCAGCGCCCAAGCCCCTCTCCAGCCAAGCTAGGACCAAGGAGGGGCCAGGCAATGGCTGCTGATTGCCTCAGCAGATAGACCTATATGCTCCGCAAACCCCCCTCCTCAGCTCACAAGGATGGTGAGGTTGCTGCGACAAAAGAAACTAACGAGATTGATAGGGACTCGAAACCCCAGTCTGGCGTTCATCAGTCAAGGACGTTACCACATCGGCTATCACAGAGCCTGTTTTAAATGGTTTCCTTTTTATGCATATTGATTATCCGTTATTCAAATACTGCATAAAAGAGATAGAAAAGCATATCTACTTGATACATATCTACCCTCATATGAGGAAGATTGGTTACCTAATCGTTGAAAATCTCAAAGGAAAAAATGTAGGCTATTTCTTCAATCGTAACTTTTTCTGTAAGAAGTGACTACTTTATTCTAGACCTGTTATTAAGAAAAAATAACTTCGCTTTGCTTTTCCTTTGATATATATATATATATATATATATATTTATATATACTTTATATATATATATATATATATATATAATACACACACACACACTACTACACATACTTTAGAAGAATGGATACCTTAATCCAGATTCAAGTATTTTTATTTTTCGTCTTTATCCAAATTGATTACATTTCCTCAGAAAATGTACAGTTAGACACAGGAGTCCCTGGCACACCTCTCACTCTGAAGAAGTGCAACCTGTTACACCCTTACTGAGCGGCGAGTAACCAAACAGTGTAGAGAGAGATGGCAGAGGTGGTTGATGGGGCTAAATACAGTAACCCGCCG
>NC_090745.1:124011675-124019175 GCF_036898095.1 Palaemon carinicauda | reverse complement strand
TGTTCTTATACTCTAATAATTATTATTATTATTATTATTATTATTATTATTATTATTATTATTATTATTATTATCACCTAAGCTACAACCCTAGATGGAAAAGCAAGATGCTATAAGCCCAAGGGCTCCAACAGGGAGAATATCCCACTGCGGAAAGGAAATAAGTGAACAGATAGAACAGTCAGCCATTGTACCCTCGCTTCCAAATGGTCTATTGAAACCTTGCTGTTCACCTCCTCTAACCTCGTTTTGCCCCAATATGCACTTCATACTTTAGGAGTGAAGTACTGAGTCTGAACCGGTATCAAAACCGTCGAGGAATGTGATTCAGTAGAACTAATTATAAACGAATAAAAAGACTTACAATGATCCATTTAACGACTAATTGGAAATTTTTGCTTTGTTGGAATGTTATATAATTTTCTTGTTAATTCTTCGCTAATTGGAATTTCATTTCTCTTTTCTATTTCTCTTGATGGAAGTATAAATAGCTTTAGATGAAAAAATAAAAAAATAAAAAAATATTGAGATTCACCAAATACTCTAGATGTCAAAATAATAATAATAATAATAATAATAATAATAATAATAATAATAATAATAATAGTAACAATAATAATAATAACAATAATAATAATAATAATTATAATAATAATAATAATAACAATAATAATAATAATTATTATGATAATAATTCTAATAATAATAATAATCACAATGATAATAATAATAATAATAATAATAATAATAATAATAATAATAATAATAATAACACCAATTAATGTAGCTTATTTTCCGGTATGTTGAAAGCGAATAGATAAGATCATACGTTCATCCTTAATGTAGCAGACTACAGACGTTCCAAGTGGATTTAAAAGAAATATGCATAAGACCATTTGGAATAATTGAAGCACCCGCATCCTTCATTAGATAGATAAGGAAGCGAGGCAAATAAACGCCAGAGAGAGAGAGAGAGAGAGAGAGAGAGAGAGAGAGAGAGAGAGAGAGAGAGAGAGAGTTAAATACTACAATGAATCAATAAATTGCAATACAGAGAGAGAGAAAAGAGAGAGAAAGTTAAATGCTACAATAAATCAATAATTTCCAATAAAGAGAAAGTTAAATACTACAATAAATCAATAAATTTCAATACAGACAGAGATAGAGAATATAGAGAAAGATAGAGAAGAGAAAAAGTTAAATACAATAAATCAATAAATTCCAATAAAGAAAAAGACAGAGAAAGGAGAGAAAATTAAATACTACAATAAATCAATAAATTTTAATACAGAGAGGGAGATAGAGAAGAGAGAGAGAGAAGGGAGAAAGATATATACTACAATAAATCAATTATAGAGAGAAAGATAGAGAAGAGAGTTAAATACTACAATAAATCAATAAATTTCAATA
This sequence comes from Palaemon carinicauda, assembly GCF_036898095.1. Taxonomy (NCBI): domain Eukaryota; kingdom Metazoa; phylum Arthropoda; class Malacostraca; order Decapoda; family Palaemonidae; genus Palaemon; species Palaemon carinicauda. The sequence continues at coordinate 124,017,765 of NC_090745.1, read as the reverse complement.
AGAGAGATAGAGATATAGAGAAAGAGAGGAGAGAGAAAGTTAAATACTACAATATATTTCAAATAGAGAGAGAGAGAGAGAGAGAGAGAGAGAGAGAGAGAGAGAGAGAGAGAGAGAGAGAGTTAAATACTACAATAAATTTCAATACAGAGAGAGATAGAGATATAGAGAAAGAGAGAAGAGAGAAAGTTAAATACTAAAATAAATCAATATATATTTCAAGAGAGAGAGAGAGAGAGAGAGAGAGAGAGAGAGAGAGAGAGAGAGAGAGAGAGAGAGAGAGAGAGAGAGAGAGAGAGAGAGATAGTTACATACCGCGCGCGGTAAATTTCAATGCCGTAAAAACAGGAAATGAAAAAAAAAATGGTGACAGAAGAAACGTAATCACCAACACTAGTAAAAGCCACGACAATAATCATAACAGCATTATTATAAAAGGAAGAGAAATGACCTCACCTGGTAATGAGCACAGCTACATCATGGTGATAAGGATGAGTCTCGTTACCGGGGTTGATCATCTGTTGCCACGTGCAGAAACTGCGAAGGGTGTTGTCTGCGTTGTGGCTGATGTCTAGCTCTTCCTGGAAGCAGAAAAAATGAAATGAAAAAGATTAAGCTCTTTCTGGAAGCATGGAATATGGAAAAAAAGATTAAGCTCTTTCTGGAAGCAAGGGAAATCGAAAAAAAGATTAAGCTCTTTCTGGAAGCATGGAATATGGAAAAAATATCAAGCTGTTTCTGGAAGCAAGGGAATTAAAACAAGATTAAGCTCTTTCTCGAAGCACGGGGAATGAAAAGGAAGATTGAGCTCTATCTGGAAGCAGGGGAAATGAAAAAAAGATTTAGCTCCTTCTGGAAGCAAGGGAAATGAAAAAAAGATTAAGCTCTTCCTGGAAATAGGGGAAATGGGAAAAAATATTAAGCTCTTTCTGAAAGCAGGGGAAATGGGAAAAAAGATTAAGCTCTTCATGGAAGCAAGAGGAATGGAAAAAAAGATTAAACTCTTTCTGGAAGCAAGGGAAATGGAAAAAAGTATTAAGCTTTTCCTGGAAGCAACAGGAATGGAAAAAAGATTAAGCTCTTCCTGGAAGCAAGAGGAATGGAAAAAAAGATTAAACTCTTCCTGGAAGCAAGGGAAATGAAAAAAAGATTAAGCTCTTCCTGGAAACAGGGGAAATGGGAAAAAATATTGAGCTCTTTCTGGAAGCAGGGGAAATGGAAAAAAAGATTAAACTCTTTCTGGAAGCAAGAGAAATGGAAAAAAGTATTAAGCTTTTCCTGGAAGCAAGACGGATGGAAAAAAGATTAAGCTCTTCCTGGAAGCAAGAGGAATGGAAAAAAAGATTAAACTCTTACTGGAAGCAAGGGAAATGGAAAAAAGATTAAGCTTTTCCTGGAAGCAAGAGGAATGGAAAAATGATTGAGCTCTTCCTGGAAGCAAGAGGAATGGAAAAAAAAGATTAAGCTCTTTCTGGAAGCAGGAGAAATGGGAAAAAAGATTAAGCTCTTCCTGGAAGCAAGAAGACTGGAAAAAAAGATTAAACTCTTCCTGGAAGCAAGAGGAATGGAAAAAAAGATTAAGCTCTTCCTGGAAGCAGGAGGAATGGAAAAAAGATTGAGCTCTTCCTGGAAGCAAGAGGAATGGAAAAAAAAGATTAAGCTCTTTCTGGAAGCAGGAGAAATGGGAAAAAAGATTGAGCTCTTCCTGGAAGCAAGAGGAATGGAAAAAAAGATTAAACTCTTCCTGGAAGCAAGGGAAATGGAAAAAAGATTAAGCTTTTCCTGGAAGCAAGAGGAATGGAAAAAAAGATTAAGCTCTTCCTGGAAACAAGAGGAATGGAAAAAAAACATTAAGCTTTTCCTGGAAGCAGGGGAAATGAAAAAAAAAAGCTCTTCCTGGAAATAAGCAAGGGAAATGGGAAAAAATTAAGCTCTTCCAGGATACAAGTGAAAAAATAAAACATTAAGCCCATTCTGGAAGCAAGTGAAATGAAAAAAAAAATAAGCTCTTCCTGGAACCAAGTGAAATGAAAAAAAAATAAGCTCTTCCTGGAAGCAAGTGAAATGAAAAAAAAATTAAGCTCTTCCTGGAAACAAGTGAAATGAAAAAAAATAAGTTCTTCCTGGAAGCAAGTAAAATGAAAAAAATAAGCTCTTCCTGGAAGCAAGTGAAATGAAAAAAAAAATTAAGGTCTTTCTGGAAACAGGTGGAATGGAAAAAAATAAGCTCTTCCTGGAAGCAAGTGAAATGAAAAAAAAAAGATTAAGCTCTTCCTGGAAGCAAGTGAAATGAAATAAAAGATTAAGCTCTTCCTGGAAGCAAGTGAAATGAAAAAATAAGCTCTTCCTGGAAACAAGTGAAATGAAAAAAAAAAAACAAAGATTAAGCTCTTCCTGGAAGCAAGTGACAGGAAAAAAAAAAGATGAAATGATGAAAGAGAAAAATGGAAAAGAAAATGATTAAATGTTAGATAAGGAGTGAATGTAATTCTCTGAGGCGTGTAAATTTTCTTATTGTCAAATAAATTTTCATTGTGGGAAAGTTGTTATTTATTTTGGTCTGGTATACGATAATATGAAGCTATTTTTATGATTTACGAAAAGTTTCATTTTTATAGTTTATAAATGAAAAATCTGTTTTAATGTTGTTGCAGTTCTTAAAATATCTTATCTTAATTGTTCATTACTTTTGAATAGTTTATTTATTTTCTTATTTCCTATCTTCAATGGGATATTTTCCCCTGTTGGAGCCCTTGGACTTGTAGCATTCTGCTTTTCCAACGCGGATTGTAGCTTAGCTGATAATAATAATAATAATAATAATAATAATAATAATAATAATAATAATAATAATAATAATAATAAGATTTAGTGTTATCTTGCCAGTACGTAAGCCAGTTGGAAAGCAAACACAAGGTCGAGACTTAGTCTTAAAGGAAGCTAAGAATACGGCAGTCTAAGGGAGGTCGCAGCCCCCCGGTAGGCAAGACTAAGGCTCCTAGGTTAGAATAGGTGGGGAACTTTAGATTCTTGTGTTAGTTTCCCTTTTAAAATTGGGTTTTCAGTCATAACTTTGGAAATTTTACACCCTAGACTAGTGAACGCCAGACTGGGGACCGAGTCCCACTCAAACTCGTTCGTTCCTTTGGTCGCCACAACCTAATCATCTTTGTGAGCTAAGGATGGGAGGTTTGAGTGAGCCTATAGGTCTACCTGCTGAGTCATCAGCTTCCATTTCCTGGCCCTCCTTAGTCCTAGCTTGGGTGGAGAGGGAGCTTGGGCGCAGATCATATGTGTTATGGTCAGTCTCTGGGGCATTGTCCTGTTCGATAGGGCAATGTCACTGTCCCTTGCCTCTGCCATTCATGAGCGGCCTTTAAACCTTTAAACCCGGTCTGTCCCAAAAAACTACAAAGGCTCCGTTAGATACAAAGACTTATTCCCTTTTTCTGAGATTTTATTAACAAGTCAAAAGATTTTTCCCTAGCGTGAGAAAACTGCAATTAGTGGGGAAGATTTTTCCCTAGCGTGAGAAAACTGCAATTAGTGGGGAAGATTTTTCCCTAGCGTGAGAAAACTGCAATTAGTGGGGAAGATTTTTCCCTAGCGTGAGAAAACTGCAATTAGTGGGGAAGATTTTTCCCTAGCGTGAGAAAACTGCAATTAGTGGGGAAGATTTTTCCCTAGCGTGAGAAAACTGCAATTAGTGGGGAAGATTTTTCCCTAGCGTGAGAAAACTGCAATTAGTGGGGAAGATTTTTCCCTAGCGTGAGAAAACTGCAATTAGTGGGGAAGATTTTTCCCTAGCGTGAGAAAACTGCAATTAGTGGGGAAGATTTTTCCCTAGCGTGAGAAAACTGCAATTAGTGGGGAAGATTTTTCCCTAGCGTGAGAAAACTGCAATTAGTGGGGAAGATTTTTCCCTAGCGTGAGAAAACTGCAATTAGTGGGGAAGATTTTTCCCTAGCGTGAGAAAACTGCAATTAGTGGGGAAGATTTTTCCCTAGCGTGAGAAAACTGCAATTAGTGGGGAAGATTTTTCCCTAGCGTGAGAAAACTGCAATTAGTGGGGAAGATTTTTCCCTAGCGTGAGAAAACTGCAATTAGTGGGGAAGATTTTTCCCTACCATGAGAAAACTGCAATTAGTGGGGAAAATTAAATGATTTTTGGGATTAAAATCGTTGATTTTATTTGTAAATAATATTTCCTATTCTTGTCCTTTATTGAAAAACATAAATCTAATCGTTCCGTATATACACTGTTAAAAATTTGCATTAAAAAACGATAAATGTCTGGCTACATTTATTCATAGATTTTTACTGTTTTAAAACGTATATATTGACGTAAAGGAGTGATATTACGGTTACTAACCGATAAAAAAGAAAATAACAAAGAAGGATAAAATTACGGTCGCCTGTACTTTACTGAAATACGGATGACAACAGTATATTTTTTACGGAGAATGTCCGATTAAAATTACGGTTTTCTTAAGTGTACCGTCTTCGCAAAATCACTTTATATATACTGTCTATACAGTATGTGGTTCGATACCAATGGGAGGTAGGAGTTTATTTTCATTATTTCCTTTCCTCGCAGGAATATTTGTCCCTGTTGAAGCCCTTGGGTTTCTATAAAATATCAAAATTATGTAGTGGAGGTTTTAAAGATAATCTATGACAAAATTATAAATATTATCCTGAATATTGTTAAGTGGAGTTTATATCCAACTTAATATACCTACGTTTTAATATCTCTCGTTATAATTTTCTTCAAGAATGAAACTCATTTCTGGCAACCCCTTTTAATTAAAAATCTCAAAAACAAACACAAACATATTCTTATAATTACACTATGTCATTAGAATTCCCAACAGACAAAATATATCACATCTGTTCTTAAAATATTTTATATTAATTGTTAATTACTTTTCTTGTAGTTTCCTTATTTCCTTTCCTCACTGGGCTATTTTCCCTGTTGGAGTCCTCGGGCTTATAGCATTCTGCTTTTCCAACTAGGGTTGTAGCTTAGCAAGTAATAATAATAATAATAATAATAATAATAATAATAATAATATGACGTAACCTTAGAATCTGAATACAAACGATTTGAAAGTGAATTTTATAATCATTACATGTGTTTTTCTCAAGATAATTTGCCTCCTTTATATGTACTTTCACCATTAATCGTCGTATCTCGAACAGTTAATTCTAATAGTCAGGTCTTCTCCATCATGAGGCTCAACACTACACAGTATTCTAGAAATTTTATTCCAGCTGTGACCAAGATGTGGAATGATCTTCCTAATCGCGTAGTTGAATTAGTAGAAATTCAAAAGTTCAAAGTTGCAGCAAATGTTTTTATGTTGAACAGGCTGACATAAGTTTTTTCATAGTTTATATATTAAATATATGTTTTGATGTTGTTACTGTTTTTCAAACATTCTATTGTTAATTTTTTCTCATATCGTTTATTTATTTCCTTATTTCCTTTCCTCACCGGGGTATTTTTACCTATTGGAGCTCTTGGGCTTATAGCATCTTGCTTTTCCAACTAGGGTTGTAGCTTAGCTAATAATAATAATAATAATAATAATAATAATAACAAATATCTCAAAGAATACAGTCCTCATTTCCTTTCCTCACTAGGCTATTTTGTCCTATTGGAGCCCTTGGGCTTATAGCATCTTGCTTTCCCAACTAGGGTTGTAGCTTAGCTAATAATAATAATAATAATAATAATAATAATAATAATAATAATAATAATAATAATAGTAAATATCTCAAAGAATAGACAGCTGTGTCTAATGACAGGGCCGTTAAAGCTCCATAAACAATAGCACAATAGAGAAAATAATCGGTGTGATTAAACGCAATGATGTTGCAGAAAGATGCAACATCCACAAGTGGCACTATCACACTGCAACGTCCTCGACCGCTGCTTATTATACCTTCCAAGACGACGACGTCACGGACGGCTAACTTCCTCTCTCTAGCTCCTGAGCAGTGATTCGGCAAAAATGCTGCCTTTTCACTACCATGGAAGTGCCGCTAGGGCCTTATGGGTCCTTTGACTGGCCAGACGGTATTACA
>NC_090745.1:123999175-124001675 GCF_036898095.1 Palaemon carinicauda | reverse complement strand
AAAACTATCTTTAAGGACAGTTTGCAAGGAGAGAAACTATCTTCGATTTTTGGATGTCAATGAGACAGTGTCTATTCAATATGTATGTATGTATGTATCTATGTATGTATGTATATGTATATATATATATATATATATACATATATGTATATATATATATATATATATATGCACTTACAAAAATGTATATAATGGGCTGATAACCACATCCTTAAAAAAAAATACAGAAAATCGAAGATTAGCGGCTTCTAAAGACACTATTTGAAAAAAAGACAAATTATATATATATATATATATATATATATACATATATATATATATATATATACATATATATATAATTTGTGTTTTTTCTTCAAATAAAGTGTCTTTACAAGTGAGATTTAATCAGGGTATATATATATTTTAGAATAATAATAATAAAAATAACAATAATCATTATATTAATAATAATAATAACAATAACAACAACAACAACAATAATAATAATAATAATAATAATAATAATAATAATAATAATAACAACAATAATAATAAAAATAATAATAATAATAGTAACAAAAAAAAAGCATGTTTTTATTCCAAATATGTTAAAAGTACTAAAAAAAACCCTTTTGCAACCAGAAATAAAAGTCAGATTTTAATCTCGAATAATAAAAGGAAGGATAATACTAACAAGAATATACTGGCAACAAACCTACAGTTAGCCAGCGACGCGAACAAGGCCAGCGGTTGGCACCCCAAGAGAAAAATGACTAGGAGTAATCTTTTCGGTAAGTGGATTATTACTAAATGTCACATTGCTGCGTAACTCTGAGTGCCAAATGTCGGCTAAATGACTGAAGTAGGCGGGCAAGGTCAGTCTCATGTATACGAATGACATTACTAACAATTTTATCCAATTACCAGATATAGACGGCATGAAGAAATAACCTTAATTATTATTATTATTATTATTATTATTATTATTATTATTATTATTATTATTATTATTATTATTATTATTATTAACTGCTACGCTACAACTATTATTATTATTATTATTATTATTATTATTATTATTATTATCACCATTAACTGCTACGCTACAACCCTAGTTGGAAAAGCAAGATGTTAAAAGCCCAGGGGCTCTAGCAGGTAAAATAGCCCAGTGAGGAAAGGAAACCAGGAAAAATGAAATATTTTAAGAATAGTAACATTAAAACAAATATATCCTATATTATTATTATTATTATTATTATTATTATTATTATTATTACTAGCTAAGCTACAACCCTAGTTGGAAAAGCAAGATGTTTTAAGTCAAAGGGCTCCAACAGGGAAAATAGCCCAGTGAGGAAAGGAAACAAAGAAAAATCAAATAATTTAAGAACGGTAACATTAAAACAAATATCTCCTACATAAACTATAAAACCTTTAACAAAACAAGAGGAAGAGAAATAAGATAAAATAGAATGCCCGAGTGTACCCTCAAGCAAGAGAACTATAACCCAAGACAGTGGAAGACCATGGCACAGAGGCTATGAAAATGAGAATATGAAAATATCTACATGTACGGGTAGACAGATTTACATAAACAATATATATATATAAAAACCACATGATATATATATATATATATATACACATATATACATATATATATATATATATATACATATACATATATATATATATATATATACACATATATATATATACACACACACACATATATATATATATATATATACACACATATATATATATACACACACACATATATATATATAGCAAGAGAACTATAACCCAAGACAGTGGAAGACCATGGCACAGAGGCTATGAAAATGAGAATATGAAAATATCTACATGTACGGGTAGACAGATTTACATAAACAATATATATATAAAAACCACATGATATATATATATATATATATATACACATATATACATATATATATATATATACATATACATATATATATATATACACACACATATATATATACACACACATATATATATATATATATATACACACACATATATATATATACACACACACATATATATATATATATATATATACACACATATATATATACATATATATATATATACATATATATATATGTATATATATATATATATATATATACCTCTAATGCATTCACTATAGATCAACGTTCTGTCTGGTCAGTACTTAGACCAAAAAAATCAAGATGTAGCCGGCACATGAACCATTTGAATCTACATGAGGATATGCAAGGGAATATTTATTTCTCTCATACGTGCTGAAACTTGGGAGGCTACTACAATTTGGTGCCACCCTCTTATGCCAGAAAAAGTTCGTAGAGTAAATAAGTGAATACATGTATGTATATGTATATATATATATATATATATATATATATATATACTTCTATTAGTCCTTTCCTATATTATAGGGTTTACCATACTTGGACAATGTTCCTTGTCTTGGTATGTTCTTCAACTGTTCCTCAAGGGAATGTTTTTA
>NC_090745.1:123979175-123984175 GCF_036898095.1 Palaemon carinicauda | reverse complement strand
AGTCCATAACGCACACAAACACACACACACACACACACATATATATATATATATATATATATGTATATATATCTATATATCCATACATACATACATATATATATATATATACATCCATACATACATATATATATATATATATATATATAATTACTCTATGGGCTCAATAACAGGCTACCCCTGGATAGGTAAGGTAGGTTGGTAACCACTAACTATTGGGTAAAAAACACACACACACGTATATATATATATATATATATACATATACATATATATGCAGTATATATAATGTGCGTATGCATGTGAGTATACCTATGGAAACATAAAATCCTTCATGGAGTATGTTGCTCCAAGATAAAAAAAAAAAGCACAAATAAACCCAAAGAAAAACAAGGAAATAAACCTTTTCCCAAGATAAAGTAAGACCTGGAAATAAAGAAATAAATCCCAAACATTGACACCCAACAGAAAGTGGAAGAAACGAATATCAATACAGGTTTTTCCTTATTATAAAACTCAAAAGAAACATGAGACTGCTGGAAGTGGTCTTGTGATTGACACCTCTGTCTCCGTTGTCATGTGACACCGGACAACTTTGTTGCTGTTTACGCGTGTGTTATGGACACCCCTGTCTCCATGGACGCCTAGCGGGCACGCTGGATTGATATAACGGATCGGATTGCAACGAATCAATTTGGTGAGTGGAGTGCACTGAATTAATCTGGTGGGGCGAATAGCATTGATTTAATCTAGTTGGCAGAGAAGTCCTAAATTAATCTGGTGGGTCGAAGAGCATTGATTTAATCTAGTTGGCAGAGAAGTCCTAAATTAATCTGGTGGGTCGAAGAGCATTGATTTAATCTAGTTGGTAGAGAAGTCCTAAATTAATCTGGTGGGGCGAAGAGCATAGATTTAATCTAGTTGGTAGAGAAGTCCTAAATTAATCTGGTGGGGCGAAGAGCATAGATTTAATCTAGTTGGTAGAGAAGTCCTAAATTAATCTGGTGGGGCGAAGAGCATAGATTTAATCTAGTTGGTAGAGAAGTCCTAAATTAATCTGGTGGGGCGAAGAGCATTAATTTAATCTAGTTGGTAAAGAAGTCCTAAATTAATCTGGTGGGTCGAAGAGCATTGATTTAATCTAGATGGTAGAGAAGTCCTAAATTAATCTGGTGGGTCTAAGAGCACTGACTTAACTTGGTAGGTTGATTAGCATTAAAATTAATTTGGTGGGGTGAACAATTTTGATTTAATCTAGGTAGAGTCGTAGAGAAGTACTAAATTAATTTGCTGGGTCGAATAGCAGTGATTAAATCTGGTAGGTAGAGTAGTACTAAATTAATTTTGTGGGTCGAAGAGCACTGACTTAATTTGGTTAGTTGATTAGCATTGAAATTAATTTGGCGGGGCGAACAGTTTTGATTTAATTTGGTGGGAAGAATGGCAATAAGTTAATCTGGTGGATGAAATGGCATTAATTAAATTTGGTCGATAAAATAGCATTGATTTAATCTGGCGGGCAAAATAGCATTGATTTAATCTGGTGGATATATCATTAATTCAATTTGGTAATTAAAATAGCATTGTTTTAATCTGATGGGTAAAATAACATTTATTTAATCTGGTGGATATAATACTAATTCAATTTGGTGAATAAAATAGCATAATTTAATCTGGTGGTTTGAAATAGCACCAAATTAATTTCCTTGGTCAAGGAGCACGGAAACCAATTATGGAGCCGATTGGGATTAATTTAAGGTAGTAGATATAAGAACATTAATTTAATCTGGTGGACAGAAAATCGATTATGTAATCTGCTAGAACAGCATTAAATTAAGTTTGCTTGTGTAATAAAGCTGAAATAATCTGGTGAGTCGGATAGTACAGAATTAATTATATGATTTCAATAATACACAATCAAATCATTCATTAAGAATTAATTTAATCATTCGTATAAAATCAAATTACTTTAAATGTTAGAATAGAAGACATTTAATTATCCCAATAACTTCATTATTACAATAAATTTGAAATAAATTGGTGATTCTATTAACCTTAACTCAAGTTATCCCAATAACTTCATCATTACAATAAATTTGAAATAAATTGGTGATTCTATTAACCTTAATTCAAGTTATCCCAATAACTTCATCATTACAATAAATTTGAAATAAATTGGTGATTCTATTAACCTCAACTCAAGTTATCCCAATAACTTCATCATTCCAATAAATTTGAAATAAATTGGTGATTCTATTAACCTTAATTCAAGTTATCCCAATAACTTCATCATTACAATAAATTTGAAATAAATTGGGGATTCTATAAATCTTAACTCAAGTTAACCCAATAACTTCAGTATTACAATAAATTTGAAATAAATTGGTGCTTAACCTTAACTCAAATTATCTCAATAACTTCATTATTAGAATAAATTTGAAATAAATTAGTGATTCTATTAATCTTAACTCAAGTTGAATATTTAATTAGCATTGGAAATTAAATGCTAAAAAGTTTGTGCTTAAATAGCAACGAATTTATTTGCATAATTCAAATAATTCGTAATCGCAACTGTAGAAAAACCTGTACTAGCAAGAGAGCTACTATACTCAATTTTTTTTAGCGAGGCAGATTTGCACCGACTCGCAGCGGTGCCCTTTTAACTCAGAAAAGTTTCCTGATAGCTGATTGGTTGGACAAGATACTTCTAACCAATCAGATATCAGGAAATTTTTCCGAGCTAAAAGGGCATCGCTGCGAGTCGGTGCAAATGCGCCTCATTAAAAGAAATTGACTATAGTGTAGTCCTAAATAGCAAGTTGCTAGCATCAACAATAAACAAAAATAACATACATTCTTCCTGGATGTCATTTCACATGGTAACATCTTTCAGAACACACACACACAAATAACTAAATGGCAGGACAGGATTAAAAATGAAACTATAAGAGAGATTACTCAAGTGCCATGTGTGGATGAGATCATGAAGAGGGTAGATGGAGATGGTTTGGGCACGCTCTTAGCACTCCCCAAGAGAGATTAGTTCACCAAACGTTCAGCTGGGCCCCACAAGGAACTAGAAGAGTTGGAAGACCCAGGCCTACATGGCTGAGGACTATGAAGAGCGAAGTAGGAGATGATGAATAGAGTATTGATTTAAAAGCTCATGATAGAAACGACTGGCGAAATCTAACCGAGGCCCTTTGCGTCCATAGTCGTAGGAGGAGATAATGATGAATAAAACACTCAAACAGACAACACTGAATAAAACCGTCACTATCACCCACTTCCTGAGAGCAAACAAACAAACAAACACTTTCATGATTCAGTTACGCAAACCTAACCGCCTATCACCAGTTTTAATGCCTAATTTTATAGTTCACGCGCAGCATTACGGCCCGGGGCTATGATGATGATGACTGGCAGGGCGTCTGATGTGCCCCGCGGGCATGACCTTCCCCTCCTGACCCTTTGCGGTTCAGAGCGCGGGGCCGGGGGTCAATGAATGTGGCGGGATACATTTATGTAACAGACTGATGTAAGAGCGGTCTCTGCATTTCCCTTTTTTGTACTTTTCTTTTCATTGTCTTTCAGTTACAATGAGTATGAGATATTGAAGTTCTCTCTCTCTCTCTCTCTCTCTCTCTCTCTCTCTCTCTCTCTCTCCGCATAATGATCTGCCTTTTGGAGGAAAAATTCCTGAAAGGATTTACTAAACCCTGTGGCCCTGTTCCTGTTTCCTTACGCAACCCATCTACCACCCCTTCTCTAGAAGAAACCCCAAGATATCCTTTTCTAGATCCAGAGTATAGGGAAATTTTTGGAACGTGATTTCCCAAGTTTACACAATCAGCATCAGCAAGATGGAAAGTATATAAAATACAGGTTTTAGCGTCACACACACATCAGTCGAGAATTATCTAAATAAATAAAATAATGACTCGCTCCCTTACTTGAATTAGCATTTTTTTCTTTATGTATGATCGATCTTCAAGTCAACATCAAATTCTTAGTTCTAAGATAAAATTTACTTAAATTGAAATTTTGATGAAATCTTAATTAAGGATAATCATGTGTGCAAACGTCTTTTCAAAATATTTCATTGAAAATCCTTTCTACAGAACAAAGCCCTCAGAAGAATATTGGGAGTTAAATGGCAGGACAGGGTTATAATTTAAACTATTAGAGATTACTCGAGTGCCATATATGGATGAGATCTTGGTGAAGGGTAGATGGAGATGGTTTAGACATGTTCTTTGCACTCCCCAAGAGAGATTAGTTCACCAAACTTTTAACTGGGCTCTAAAGGCACCAGAAGAGTTGAGAGACCCAGGCCTACATGGCTTAGGACTCAGAAGCCTGAAGTAGGAGATGATGAATGGAGAAGTATTAATTGAAAAGCGCAAGATAAAAATGACTGGCTAAATCTAACCGAGGCCCTTTGCGTCAATGTGCGAAGGAGGGGATGATACTGATTGCACTTGAAAAACGTTAACAGTAAAGACGTGTCTGAAAAAAAAGGCAATTTATAACAAAGAAGTGTGCTTGAAAAAAAAAAAAAGTTTAATCTAACGATGAGAACATGTCTATGAAAAAGTTAATTCAATAATGAGCTGTCTTGAAAAAAAAATTAAAATAAGGATCTGGACAATGCTATATTTAACAGCAAGGATCTGACCTAGAAATAAGTTACTTATTTTCTCACTTACATTGAAAAAATTTAAAAGGATAATAAATGAAATAAGCAATTGCACTTGGAGAGAGAGAGAGAGAGAGAGAGAGAGAGAGAGAGAGAGTTTACGATAAATAATAAAACATTAAATACAGTATCAACATAGTCTATAACACGTTTTACAGCAATACCTATAGAAATGCATTACTTGTGAATAATGACACGACCTCTGTTTGATGTAAACATACTGTTGGCTTCAGTAACCTTAAACCAACTAAAAACATTTCAGAAACCATTTTACTACTTCAAACAAAAGAAAACGACTAAA